>NW_026265016.1:0-13412 GCF_000817695.3 Arachis duranensis | reverse complement strand
AGGGAAAGATTGCATTAATCTGAGTGACTACGTGCCTGCCTATCGCCCATATTCACTAATTCAAATGGAATGTTGGCGACTGACTACTTACCTTTGGTATGGTTAAACATGTTGTTAGACTGAATCTTCTATTCTCTTTTTCATTGTCTCGAGGTTGTAAGACCTCTACTAAAGAATAGAATGGGCTGAGTCAGACTCTTCCCCGGCAACCAACAATCCCAGGATATCCTAATGAGATAAACGAAGTTCTCGCACGAGGTTTAATCCTTCTTGTCATATTTGATGATGAGATCAAAGACTTTAGTTGTCCAAAACGGATAAGATCGGGCTAACCCCTATCGATCGAACTACAGTAGGTCCATCAAACCAGGATTGAGGCATCCGGATTTCTTAGCATACCACGCCACTTGGCGTAGCAATGCTTGGTCCAACCGTCTAAGAATAGACCACTCCAGGAAGCTAATCAAGGACAGGGGCCTAAATGGACTATGAGTACTCCCCTCGTAAAAGCTCCCTCCTGCACCCTTCACCACAGCTGTTGGTAAATCCATTTTCTTCCCAGACACCAACCGCTTGACCAGCCCATAGTCAGAATTCTTTCAAGTCAGGTCTTGGACGACCTCGAAACTGCTGAGCGAGGAACCCCTTTCTCTAGCTCCTCCTCCAGAAGCCCATCAAAGGTGGGTCTGTAGGTAGTGATGTTCCTGCACCTTCTATTCCCGCCTATTGAGGCCGTTGACTCTGTAAAGGAAGAACAACAATGAATCCTGCTTCCTTGTGTAGTTCCAGCTGATCCAGTCGATTTAGAAATCCCTTATAGGGCGATATCCACCAAGCCAGCAGCATACCTTTCAGAACCAAAGTGACCCCTACTAGATGCGGCAAAATCCACCAACGTCAGGGATGGTAGCTAAAGATCGGAATAGAAATCCAGTGTGAGCTAACCGAATTTACCCTGCTTCATCTATCGTTAGGGCTCGGTGAGAATCTTACCTACCTTCCTTTTCCCCTGTTGTCTTGTCTAGCTTTAAAATAGAACTTCTCTAGCGCCTCAAAGAAAAAGGGCTCCGTAACTCCTTTCACACTAAGCTAATTCAAGCGCACTAAGCAAAATGAACCCTAAAGCTTCAGCTGCTATCGCTCCTGAAATGGAGAATGGAATGAAATCAGGCAAAGGTAGCCACTCAAGTGATTTCATACCTGCGGGAGCAAGCCAAGAAGCCCTTCTATCTAGTTCAAAAGTAAAGACTAAGTAAGGTACGGAGGTGACTTGTACCTCGGCCATAGGTAGAGGTTTGTTAGCTAGTCATGAGAGCGTCTTCAAACCAAAGCTGGAGCTTTCTTCCTCCGCTGAGGTCACATTCATTGATAGAGGAGGTGCGGGCCCTTAGAACGCCTTTTCTTGACATCATTAGTCTCGGTCGAGCTTCAATCCTCTTCGCTTTCACTTTCTTTGAAGGCCGGTCCCAAGGCAATTCAAGGGATGGGGCTGTAACCAACCCCAAAGGAAAAGAGGATACGAGTGAACCCGCCTGCCCGAGTCCGAGTTGACGAGGTGAAAGAGTTCAGACTAGGACAGTTCAGGCCGGTGGAAGCCAATGAAAGGGAGAAGCGTTCAACCACTAGAGCAGAAGCCGAGTATAAGATCGCCCTTCTCTTCTATGATTCGGCCGTGAAAGAAGCCCACACTCTACCACACAATCCATATGATTTCTAATCCCACGCTGAGTTCGTTTTCTCTTTTTTTTTTTCTCAGGGGTTTTTCGATCAATGCCGAATAACCCTATTCTATTAGCTTAGTTTCCCAGTAACCTTTTTTACCTAGGTTTCCTCCAAATCCAATCTATTGCAGACTCGCCTCACTTCCACTAGCGACGCCTCACCACTAAACACCAGCTTCACAGGTGAGTTTCCCACGCCCCACATAGGGAGTTAAAAGCCCCTTTTCGAGGCTCTGCTTTATGGTTCTTTCTTATGCCGAAAAGAGCTCTTTCATTGAGAAGTTGGTCCTGGGGCTGAAATCTTTAGTTGACCCCGCAGCTAAGAGCTAAGGCAGTCGCGGAAGAGCTTGTTTCATAATCAGATCAAGGAATTGGGACAACCCAAGCCAAGGATGATGCAAAACCTTTGGCACCAGCTAAGGCGACCTCCAGCGCAGGGTAGATTCAAGGTATGCCCATTGTACCCGTGGTTTGTGCATTCATTGATGCAAGTCCCGGATCGATCTATTTATTCTTTCGGCTAGCCGTATTCATTCCTCTTGTTCAGATTCTTTCTTCTTTCCTTCGCAGGGAGTTTCCCGCCCCTAGGTCCTAGGTTGCAAGTCAGCTGCTCACTCTCTCTTTCTTCGAATTCAATGTCTTAAGCAGCATGTAGCAAAGATCGATTTGAGATTCAATGTGGGACCTGAAAACAGAAGCTAGAGTTGAACGATCTACTTTTCTATCCTGTGGGCCTATCATAAGGAAATAAATAAGGTCTCTTCTTTATAGAATAGAAAGTTGCCCGGTCTGTCTCTCAATCAGTCTGTCCCGTCAAGTCCTTGACTTCGGTCGTAGGTTGAAAGTCAAAAAGTAGCTGCTCTCCTCATTCGTACGACCTCCGAATACCAAGCAAAAATGCTTGCCTGAGTGCGCCTATTACCCTTCTCACTCGTAGTTCCCCAATCGTCTTTGGACAACCCGCCCCAATTCTGACTAGGGACGGCCTTTTTAAGAAGATATCGTAATATCCAGATCTAAGATCTTACCGCATTCCCTTTTTTGCTGGGCTTGTTGTCTTGTACTTTGAAAGGGACATTATTTAGACTACTACTGGCGCTTCCAATTAGGATACATAACATTCTCTCTTAGGGGGAAGGTTGACTTAGCCTCTCCCATCATGACTTTCATTCATTAAGGACAAAAAAAGCAATGATGATCAGAAGAGTCTTGGTCACTAGAAAGTCTTTAAGAGCAGAAGGAGGGGAAGTCTATCAGTGATTGCCAGAACCAAGTCCTCCATTTCAAAGGTGAGGAGCGCAGAAGCTTTCCCGAGTTGACGAGGTGGCATAGTTTCGACTCCTACTATGACTAATGGGAGTGGGTAGCCTTTTCAGGGAAGAGAGATGCTTCTTCTCTTTTAAGAATTAAGAAGATGCTTTTGTCCTCAAAAGGTAGAACCAGGTTAACCCCTCTTTAATGAAGCCATGAACCAAGCACCAAAGCCTGTAACGTAACGGCGCTAAAAGCTTTCTGTCTTTATGAAGAAAAAACAAGCAAGCGAAGAAGTCTATGTTCTATTGGAAGATCCTTATGTTCCAGCCGGTGCCAAGGAAGCGGATCACAGTGGCTAGACGCATTCATTATTGATTCACCTTTTCCTAATGGTTTCCCTTATTCACTCAGAGCTCGAAGCCTGATTTCATTATTGATTCACCTTTTCCTAATGGTTTCCCTTATTCACTCAGAGCTCGAAGCCTGAAAGCTTAGGTCTGAGGCAACGAGTGAAACAATAGGTGCCGGAGCAGCTCCTACTTCCTATTCACTATCTACTTCCTTCGTCAGCCTTCCTCCATAGCTAACCTTAGAAGGGAAAGCTGGCTAGACCAAGCCTAGTAATTAATTGAATAAGAAGGAAAAAGGCCACTCAGGTCTATATCTATCTAGAAGGATGTCAGGATTGATTCATGGGCAAAATATCGTAAGAAAAGGGTGTTGATTCCCCGAAATTGGATAGGGGCCCACTCCTTGAGGAGATATAATATAAAGTCTCTTTTTACTCGAACAAAGTCTGATTTTGCACTCCTTTCCTGAGAGAAGAACGAAATGCAGAAGTTTCCAATTCTGAGTTCGCATGGGATCAAAGCAACCGTAACTAGAACTAGAAAGAGTGGGTCCCAAAAGATTGAATTAATTAGTCTTTATCTGATCCGTGAAAGATCATCCGTTAAGGTAGGCAAGCCGAGTCTTTCAAGCTGAATTTCTTCTTGCATTTCCCCAGCTTCCGGTAGTAAAGCCACGTATGACCAACAATTCCGTCCTGTTAATCAATTCCCCCGACCCTAGTCACCTGGCTAGCTGGTATAGGCCTATTAATACACATATACGGCTATTCACTAAGGCCTATTTAAACATATTGTCCAGAAGAAAGCAGCAAGGGAACTAGTTGCGAGAGATCTGTCTCATGTCATGGCATAAATAGACTAAATGCCGTAGAATAGGATGGGATCCTTTCTCCGCGAACATCGAACAACAGTAACTCTAAACAACAACTACGAACTCATAAATAAGACGGAAAAGAATGGGGAGGCCAAATGCCTTGGAATCACTGCCAACTCCTAGGGATTCCCCTGGTACTGTATAGGCCGGCTCTTCCCCGCCAGCTTCCGTAAGGTAGTTAAGACCGACTGCTGAAAGAGAAGAAAGCTATAAGTTTCTTTTAGCGCTCGTGACCAATAGCCATTGCTCACTTTACTCCTATATAAGATAAGCTCTGCCTCTTTCCCAGATCTCAGAGAAGCCCGAGGGAAGTCCTCTCTTTCTTTATTTCAGTAGACAAGTAAGCCATATTTGTAGTCCAGAAAATACTTTAAGTATTTACTTCGTCATCCCCGAAAGCAGTATCAGAAGGGATTGAATTCATTGTAGTCTTGACTCCCTCCGATGAATCTAGGATTTCTCCTGCAAACAAGTCATTCGCATTGGTCACAGGGGAAGAAGAAAACCAATAGAAGGAAAGATAGCAATGGATATGGAACCCATCTCTGCACCTTAAACTGCCTATTTCATCAGATCCTTCAGTAGGAGTGAAGATGCTCGACATTGGAAAGTTAGAGGTTTGTAAGTCGACCGACCTCTAAGCCTTATTAGAAGTTAACTCGACCGATTATCCACAAGATGACCATAAAAAGCCGTAAGTCTATAGCACACAAGATCCGGCAAGATAGTGTTGAGCTTCCCTCCGATTAACCGTTCCGGGGGAATGAGGATAAGGTAGCCGTAGAAGGTTATACCCAAATCTAACGAAATCTATCTCAAGAGCTCATACCGTTGAGTCAGCCAGAAGTCTGACTTTACTGACGAAATTCAGTAGAAGAGAATTAGCTACTTAACACTAGTTCCAGGGGAGTCTGACTGCAAGGAATCTTTAGTTGCCGATGGTATCTTCTCTCCAAAGTCTTCAATGCCAGTTGGTAAGGTTAGTATAGATGGGAAAGTCTAGTGTGCCACTAGTAGTGTTAATACATGCCCTACTTTCTTCGTTTTCTAGCTCTTTTAAAGCCCGGACTTCCGGTAGGAAAGCCTGTAATCCAGTGCCAGAAGAGATCTTTAGATTTAGTTACCGCTCAATTTACTGTAGTCAGAGTATGCAGTTGCAATCTAGTCATGAGATTTAGCAGCAAGAGTTTCCTCATTCTAGTTACACGGGAGAAATAGTCAGGAATCTTTCTTTAGCAGTAGAATGACCCTTGGCAGGCTGTTAGCGAATTACCATAGGAAGACAGTAGGATAGGTTAGCTAAGTTAGGTCAGGTTTTTTTTTACCTGCTTAATCTCTTAGCTAGAAGTGACTTTACTTACTTTCGAAGACAGATAAGAGTAAGTAGCTTTGAGAGTTAGTCGCGTAGTGTGCTTTTTTTTTTTTTCTCTACTGCCAGCCCTGCCTTTACTTCTGGTAGGCAGTAACTAAGGAATCAAGTCTCGTCTTTCCAGTCCGTAACCCAGCTTCAGAAGTTAGATCCGTAAGGAACATATCTTGATCTTTCTATTGCATTACAGTCATGATATTGAGCTCGCCTGCTAGGCTCAAAACTCACACTAGCTCTACTTCAGACAGAGTCGAAAGTCAAAAAGGAAAAGATGCCTTAGCTTCTTCAAGCGAAAGATCATATGATAAGCAAGCTTTCTTTCCTCAGCCAGTCAGAATTGAATTTGGAGATTCTGACTTCGAGATAGAGTTACGGCTTGTTGAGGATTTAGTAGTTTAGTTTGAAGACAAGAAGTCTTTAGATTGAGATGCATTCCCGTACTTTGAAAGAGTTGAAAGCGGCAATAAGAGTTTAGTGTTACACTTTCCAGTCCGGATAAGTCTTAAGTATGTTTTTAAGGCATAGCTTCATCTTTCGAACTCTTTGTGTGCAAGAGCCCTTATAGATTGAGAAGTTAGGGCCAGGAAGTAAGACTAAAGCCTAAAATCGCCTTCTGGGGAAGTAGCCCTCTTTCTCTGTCTTCTTAATGTCCCCGTAAGAAGTAAATGTAGTAGGGGAGATGAGTCAAGTCTTTATTGACTTCTAAAAAGTTGCAGTTCTCTTCCCATTTCTTGAGGTTAGACAAGACAGTCTAGTAGGCTTAGACGTAGTTAGAGGTAACGAATAATAACATATCAGAGTGGGGTGGGGGTGCCTAAACAAGTCTGATATGTTCTTAGTCCCCAGGGAATCCACCCGCAGGAGGTGAATGACTTAGAAGTTTACTTTTGATACCCTTTGATTGAGAAGCCAAAAAGAAGTCTAAGGAAGAAGCCTGGGGCGCCAAAAGCCTTCAAGTTAGCTGTGGAGATCAGCCCCTAGATTAACCGGGATCCAGTGCCTAACTTCCTTCTCTTCAACCGGGAAATTACATATTGAATCAAAGGTACTGAATGAGGCACAGCAGTTTCATCAACTACATTAGCAGCTGCTATGACTTCTGTAGGCTCTTCAGAGTCCGATTCTCTCCTCTTTAGTGGTGGGTTGAATGCAGCCCTTCCCGTCCTGAGTTCGATTGATTTACTATTTATTTCTAGCTCTTTTAAAAACCCGGTACCGGTAGGGGAGGTAGTAAGTTCGAAGGAAGTGGTCAAGTCTGAAATCAAGCACGGCCTTAGGCCTTAGGAAATGCCACCTTTTCCTGTTCTATTGATCAAATGCAACATCAGTGATCTCGAGTATCAACAATGAAATCACTGAACACTTTCTATATCTCTCTTTCCTCAAAGACAGTTCCATTCGATCTTAGCCAATCTAAGATTACCGACTCTCCGACCCCATTTCGGTGCACTATTGGAGTTTAGGTCTGCCACTTTTTCAATCGAAAATGAAAGCTGTCAAGATCAGAGCGTACTGCTCTATCTATGTAATTTCTTTCAAGAATTGAGTTTGCTCAGATAAATAATATTAGCATAAGGACTACTAAAAGTTTATAACTCTTACATATGAATGTAACAGCTTAGAATAAGCCAAGAGCTGATAGTGATAGGCTTAGAGCTCACTTCACACCAACAGAATTGTCAGCCCCCTCAGCTTGAAAACTCCTATCTACATCAAGATCTGGCCCTGCTCTCTGGTGATGTTCGCCCATTCTGTGGCACCCACACAAAAAGAAAGATAGGCAAATAGCGTACAAAGAGGATCCGCCTCTCTAATTCACTTGGCAAAAGACATCCAATCCCAGGGAACAAGTCAGACTGAGTTCAATTAATCCCGTCCTTCCTTCAGCTTACGGGGATGGAGTTGAAGAAGGAGATGAGCTACCTAGACCTTTTCTTTGTATGTATGGGTCTCGGCAATTGAAGAGAGAAGATAGGAAAAAGACAAAGCGAAAAAAAAGGCTGCTTAGCCTTCAAGTTAAGGGCGAAGTTCACTCGGAAAGGCTTTTTTTTACAATGAACCAAGCAGATAGAGAGATCTGGCATATAGAACCGGAACAGAGTCACTGCAATAATTCCAGGCTAGGTTGATAGAGAAGCATAGATTGTTCACTATGAACAGCGATATCGCTTGCTATCTTGTCGTTCCTCTAACTGCCTTCTTAAGTGGATTGTGAGAGGTAAGTTTCAATCTGGTGGAAGGAAAGTGAAAAAGAAAAAAGGAAGATAACAAGAATAAGAACAGAGCCGAACATAGGAGCTCTCGTTTAGCAAAAGTTAGATTATGCTTGACTTGTCTTTTACGTCATATGCTTTCCTCTTTTTAGTAAAAAAGGGGTTCACCTAGGATCATACTATAGGAAACTTTGATCGAAATGTCAGGTCAGTTAGAATTGAATAGTCCACTAGTACCAAACTAAGGTGCAGACAGATAGTAAAATTCCAGTCATGCCAGTAAGGCCAGGAGATTCTTCCGTTAGAAGGGCAGATAAGCCAGTGAAAGTGAATGGCTGTTCAAGAGGCCCCTAATTCAACAAATGTAAGCTTTTTCCCCACTACTCAAGATAAGAAGGCACTTTCCCCTGCTTGGTCTCGACCTCAAAAGAGGGCCGGCGGGAAATTTTCTCACTTCTTGAACTCAGTCTGTTCAGGGATAGAGACCTAACTCTTTGTGAATATGAGATTTCCGCCTAACACTTAATCCTACCATGTAGGCTATACTATAACGTCTATAGCTCTTCAAGCGCTATTCTTACCTAGCTGCCTTTGCCAATGCATTATACTCAATCACAGCGGATCGGGATGGGATTATTAGAATATCAAACTGACTCCTAGCTTTCAATAACCTTTCCTAGGTAAGGTCGTGTAAAGACTAAGAAAGATGAAAGCATCACGGCTTGTAGAATGACTTAGCTCCTCCTTTCATTATTCTTACTCCTTTGCCTAGCTTAGCAGAAGAAGTAGCGGATTAGACTTCCATTGAATCGACGCCTCTAATATACGCAATTTAGACTTGGAAGAAATCAATACGAGATCCAGCGGAGTCGAAAGCTTTCATTTCATATTTCCGCTTTGGCTTCTTCCTATGACTGATTTGCTGCTCCTGAATTTCTAGGGATCAATGCTTTACTTTCTAACTACTGTCTTTCCTACCTTTTAAGTTATGGAATGGAATCACTGGGCAATTGAGATCCGAGCCCTCTAATGGTTTAGGTTCTTGGTTTTTTTTCATTACGCTTTTCCTAAAGATTGGACTTGATTAGGGGCCCCCCCGGAAAGAGGCCTTAGTAAATAGGTAATCAAACAAGGAAAGAACAAGAGCACTAGAGCGGTGGGAGGGTTAGGCCTTAAGCTGACATCTAAGGTAATCTTTTCCTGGAGTAGGCTATGGGCAATGCCTTAGATAATTGAATTTTCTACTTGATCCAGGAACTGACTATCTAATCTTCTCCATCGCGGGAAATGCAGTAGACTCAAAAAAGTACTCTCATCCAAGTCCCGGTGAAGATCTTAGCCAAAACCCAGGGCAGAAATGCCACATTAAAGGTTAGCCCTGGAAGCGAGAGATGGGCTATTAGGCTTAAGTACTACTTCCAGGGGGACTTCGTATTGAAAGCACTACGAGCAGAGAAGCCCGAGAAAAGTAGTTGTCAAGAGTTTAGTAAGGTTCTAACTGCGAAATCAATAGTAGACCACCCAGATGTTACGGAGGATAGAGAAGCCCTAAGGTAATCAGATCAAAAAGCCCGGGGAATAAGGACTAAGGATAAGGCTGGCGTGACGGACGAAGTTGACTTAGTAGTTAGCGGGGATCTAGTTATAAGAAAAGCATCATCTCTTAATGCCTATTCTCTGCCTAGTCCCAAAACTGTAACGAAGAAGAAAGAAGCCTAGGCGCGGCTGAGTAAATGAAGTAGGAAGATTCCCTAGCAGGGCTGAGTCTCATTCCCCATAAGCCCTATATTCAGTCCTTGATTTCATTCCTTGTAGTCTTTCTTTCAGTAGAGTCAAGCCTAAAGCTATATATAAAGTAAGGGGACGATCCAGTAGCAATCCCTCCTTCCTATTTGTTTGACTATTTTAAGGCGGTACGTCACTCTATAAAGAAAAGGCCTTTGATGGCCCAAAAGCAATAAACTTTCCCTATTTCGCTCATCTCCTATCAGATCCGGGAGGCAGTGTCTAGGATTGAGTTAAGCTTAAAAGTCAGGATTCGAAAGCCAAGCTAAGTCAGTAAAAGAAGCCCTTGAATACCTTTGATCTTGTTCCGACCGGGGATCTAGTGTGATTGAGCTTCCTATCATTTATCCTTCCAGTCTTCCCATCTGGGCTATTCTCGCCTTTTATCTTAAGATGCCCGGAATCAAGCAAGTACTAAGATTTAGTGCTAGAGCCCCAGCTTAAAAAGATCTTGTAGTCAAGTCAAGTCTTTAAGCCGCTGACCTTCCTCGATCTTAGTCTTTTAAAGGTCTTACTGCATCAGATAAGCTAGGATCGAAAGTTGGAAAGAAAGCCAGTCAGAAATGCTTTGAAATCCTTCTATTAAGGGTTTTGCACTATCTCAGAGAGTTTGGATTGAACTTGAAGTCTTCTCAAGGTAGCGACTGATTCTCGTCTCGGTCTTCTGGAAATGGAAAGTGAGCCAATTCCGTGAGGCGAGGGTGAGAATAAGGTCTTCATCCAAGAAAAGTCGTAAATAAATCTACGATAACGATAGAATCTAATCTCAATCGTGAAGTAGGCTAAGTCCCGACCGTGGAAATAGAAGATTAAGTGGATTGAGGTGAGATAGAAGCCTCTTTCCTATCCTGGGAAGTCAGACAGTTAGCTTTCATCAGTCCTCGGGTCACTAAACTTGAGGAAAAAGGCATATAAACTTAGTCTTGCAAGAAAATACTTAGTAGATTGAGAAGCAATAAAGTTAGAAAGAGCTTAGGTGCCTAAGAGGAAATCAGGAAGAAGAAGTTCGAGACTTTCCCCTCTCCTTACTCAGATTGACTTTCTAACCCACCTTGATTCAGGCAAGCAAGTATGACCAGCAAGCAGTCTTTCTTCTTCTTTCTCTTTTGTTGATAGAAGCTTCCCCACCTAAGGAGATTGAGCTGCAAGCTTCCTCTAATACAAGCTCGATCGGATTCGATTTTCTATCTCTTCAAGCCCGGATGTAGAAAGTTAGTCAAGTATGGAATTAGACTTAGCAGTTACAGGGGACTGAAGCCTAAGAGAAGAGGAAGTCAGAGATTGATAGTCTTTTCTCTTAGGGCAAAAGCTCGTACTTGAGAATCAAAGTCAGACTCAGTCTTTGGAATCCCTTAAAGCAAGTCTAAAGGCTTACACACAGCTCTATTATTTGATGAAGTTGCAATTGAGCTTTGCCCGTCTATTCACTGATCAGGGGACTATCAATGAAGATTCTCCTTTAGCACCTAGAGGAAATTCCGTAGGCTAGACTTTCCATTTGTGAGATTGAGTCATGTCAGTATTCAAAGAAGAAGTAGAAAGATGTAGGGGAAAGAATCCATATCTTTATTAACTTCTCTGAATGTAGGGCTTGTAGTTGAGAAAAGTACCTCTAACTATCACTTCAAGCCGTCAACTGTCCAATAAGCGAGTGAGGTGAGCAAAGGAAAGATATGAAACTTCAACAGACTCTTCAACAGCTGCGCAACCTTATCCTCAGTTTGACTTATGGTTTTAAGAGGGGAAATCAGATCGGATTGAATTCATTGAAAGTTGACCCCTAAGCAGTCCCAGAAGTCTCAGTCTAAGTACGTCTTACCAATCCCGACAAGGCTAAGATAGGTGAGAGCCCGAGTTAACTATTTAGATGAAGATACTGATCTAAAGGCTGAGTCAATGCCTTATTATAAGATAATCATCTCCTTTATCCGTGAACTAACTAAAGAATCAGCAGATCCGATAGCAGCTAACATTTCTGTGGGCTCGGGGAATGCCTCTTCACCTTAAGCAGTCCATTAAGTAGCGGACTGAATTGCTATTGTATTTCCCCTGCAAACTCTTTGAAGTTAAGTCAGCTTAGCGCTTGAAGCGAGAGAAGATAGGAGGTCGTCTGCCCATGGTGGCTTAGTGCGTAGTGTTAGCTAACTCGAAAAAGAAAGTAGGTGGGGGCTATAGGCCTATATACCCGGGCTTCTCTTCTTGATCTTCCCCGGATTCAGAAGTAGACTAAGCTAAGCCAGCTAAAGTAGAATCTTCTTTTCTATGTGATTTTAGAATTCCTGGCCGCCTCTACTACCTTATCTGAGGGGAGAAGAGGGTTGATCTTTAAACTTCCTCGCTAGCTTATCAATCAATCGAAGGAGGGGAAAGCGAGTAAGCAAAGGTAAAGGATTTTATTTTCTTATCTTATAAGGATTTCCCCGCGGAAAGACAGGAACGAAGTCTGATTACTAGCTTTCTTTAGTTAGCTTATAGCTCTTATGCCTTGGCTACCATATCGGACAAAGAAGAGGATTCTACGCAACAATAGAAAACGGAAGAACTAGTACTGCCTTTGCGTCAACCTTTTGACTAGCTTGAAGTTAGTCCCTGGCCTACCTGCCAATGGTTGAAACTAGAGAGTAACGGACTTCTTTCCAGCTATCCTAACCTTCTGGCATGCGAATATAGGAAGGATCAAATTGACCTCTGGCAAAGGCCAAAAGCGAAAGAATTTGTGATCCCTAGCTTTCCACTTAAACAAATGAAGTAGATCGGCCAATATCCATTGCAGGAGAAACCTCTTCAACAACAGCAGCCAACAATTGAAAGAAAACATTGACATTCAATTAAGTAGAAGGGGATTTGTCAGTCAGTGATTAGAGTTGTTGGCCTAAGGCGTGAAAGCCCGGAGGAATCTTGTGAATACCTGAAGCCCGAAATGTCAATCGAAATCATCTAGGAATTTTTCTTGGTTTGCTGTCCTCTGCTCTAATAGGCGAAAGCAATCTTCCTTCCCGCGAACTCTATACACAACATGCCATTATTTATAGTTTTCCCAGCCAATAGTTTGAAGTCAGAAAGAGCACTGGATCAAATCTTAGTCGATTCCATCCATTAGATAGACTTCTCTGACTCTATTCCTAGAGCTTTGGATGGACAAGTTGCCAAATGCTTTTAAAAGAGATACCTCAGATGGTGTACCACAAGCAAGAAGTCGGACTCCATTATCACGATAGTAACTTATAAGGGGTTCATACTCCTGCCAACGATTGGCCAATGCAACGTATATGACTTTAAGCTCTCACCATCAATCCTGACATAGAATAAAAGTTCAATAATGGAAACTCAAATCATATGAATCAAATTGGGATTCATATCAGGCTCTCAAGCCCACGGGGTCCTTGTACCCCGTTTATGTGACACATGACATGTATAGGCATTCTGAAACCAACCGGTTGAGAGGTCCCTCACTGATGGGACATGGTCCCAAAAAACTAACCGAGGTATCCACCAATTTTCTTAATGAATGTGAGCCATAAAAAGAGAAGCCCTGTGCTTTATTAGGCACAGTGCTAGAAGCAGCGAAGGCAGGAACCGCGCGAACAGCAGAGCAAGCAGCCCATGCGAGAGCGCGGTTATAGCGTTAAGGGAAGGGAGCGCGCTATTGCGTTGCGAGCTGCGGTGCGCTCTTTAGTATTGTGTGGCTTCTGAATTCATTCTTCTCAAAAGAATCGGTGGGTAGGTAAAGGCGAAATCTTTAACCGGAATCGTTGCCCGACCAGTAGTCGAGGATGGTGAGGAAGGATGAAGCAGAGGCTTCAGCCGAAGCTGCAACCAAAGATGAGTATTCGGGCACCGAACTAT
>NW_026265015.1:45456-47964 GCF_000817695.3 Arachis duranensis | reverse complement strand
TATCGCGCTGGGACAATCTGTTCCTCCCGAATACTTCGATTCAGTGCTAAAGAATTTCCTGTAGCTACCATATAGTATTCAGTTTTCTGTTGAGGTCTATCCTGTGGAGGTACTCAAATTGGATCAGTGATCGATTTCTAGGTTTCGCCGTAAACCTAATTGGTTACTTCCAATTACGTAAATCAATAGTTCAAACCGCACTCAAAGGTAGGGCATTTCCCATTTTAATAGGAACTTCTGTACCAGAAACAATGGACATAAGACAAGGGAAGGAACAGGAAGACCTAGGATGTAGACGATCATAACATGAGTGATTCGGCGGATTTGGATTCCTATATATCCACTCATGCGGTACTTCATTGTGTGATATATATAAGATCCATCTGTATAGATATCATCATCTACATCCAGAAAGCCGTATGCTTTGGAAGAAGCTTGTACAGTTTGGGAAGGGGTTTTGATTGATCAAAAAAAAAAGAAGAATCCACTTCAACCGATATGCCCTTAGGCACGGCCATACATAACATAGAAATCACACTCGGAAAGGGTGGACAATTAGCTAGAGCAGCAGGTGCTGTAGCGAAACTGATTGCAAAAGAGGGGAAATCGGCCACATTAAAATTACCTTCTGGGGAGGTCCGTTTGATATCCAAAAACTGCTCAGCAACAGTCGGACAAGTGGGGAATGTTGGGGTAAACCAGAAAACTTTGGGTAGAGCCGGATCTAAATGTTGGCTAGGTAAGCGTCCTGTAGTAAGAGGAGTAGTTATGAACCCTGTAGATCATCCCCATGGGGGTGGTGAAGGGAGGGCCCCAATTGGTAGAAAAAAACCCGCAACTCCTTGGGGTTATCCTGCACTTGGAAGAAGAAGTAGAAAAAGGAATAAATATAGTGATAATTTGATTCTTCGTCGCCGTAGTAAATAGTAGAATAGAGAAAATCGAATTTGTTTCTTCGTCTTTACAAAAAATAGGAGGAATTCACTATGACACGTTCACTAAAAAAAAATCCTTTTGTAGCCAATCATCTATTAAGAAAAATAAAAAAGCTTAACACAAAAGCGGAAAAAGAAATAATAATAACTTGGTCCAGAACATCTACCATTATCCCCACAATGATTGGCCATACCATTGCTATCCATAATGGAAAAGAACATTTACCTATTTATATAACAGATCGTATGGTAGGCCATAAATTGGGCGAATTTTCACCTACTCTAAACTTCCGAGGACATGCGAAAAATGATAATAGGTCTCGTCGTTAAGGTGAAATTTCATGTTCTTCTAATAATAATAAGATTACTCAAAAATAAAACAATTTCTTTTTTATATTAAAAATTTGAATAAATACTAAAGAAATGAAAAGAAAAATCGATTTGAAAAATAAGAAATGTTTCTTTTTTCAGTAAAAGCATAACCTTACTTAGAAGAAAATCCAAAAGGAGAGTGCAAGGCCATCAACATGGCCGAATTTTGGGAAGAAGAAGAGGCAGTGAACGCCACTGAGGAAGACCTCACTGGGCGTCCACTGACCTCCAATGAGTTCCCCAATGAGGAACCATGGGAATCTGAGGCTCAAAATGAGACCATAGAGATTCCATTGGACTTACTTCTGCCATTCATGAGCTCTGATGAGTATTCCTCTTCTGAAGAGGATGAGTATGTCACTGAGGAGCAAGTTGCTAAATACCTTGGAGCAATCATGAAGCTGAATGACAAGTTATTCGGAAATGAGACTAAATGAAGTTTCCCGAAAAAACCTGCTAGTGGAGGAAGACCTCCTAAGGATAAGAGACATAGGGCTAAAGAGAGAGCCAAAAAAGGATCTTTCGTCACCACTTTGCGGAAAATGGTTAGATATCAATATGTTAGATACCTGTGACTCGATTGGTGGAATAGTATCTCTCTCCAAGAAAGCATGTTTAATAGTGTATTCCATTGCTCCTCTTTCTTGTAAAGTGGTCACCACTTGAGCCACAGAGGATGCTTTTTGACCAATAACGTAGGAGACATCTCTATTTTTCCCCCGGGGAATCCAATCCTTAGAATTACCACTGCTTAGCTTTCAATTCGCCTTTGACCATCAAATGAAATGTGAATAACCCGCCCCCCCTGGAGGATGAACCCCCTTTGCTCACCAAAGAACTGGATGACTTGTCTAGGCAGAAACTGCCTCAAAAGAGGCAGGATCCTGGGAAGTTTTCAATACCTTGTACCATAGGCACCATGACCTTCAAGAAGGCCTTGTGTGATTTAGGGTCAAGTGTAAACCTCATGCCCCTCTCTGTAATGGAGAAGTTAGGGATCTTTGAGGTGCAAGCTGCAAAAATCTCACTAGAGATGGCAGACAACTCAAGAAAACAAGCCTATGGACTTGTAGAGGATGTTCTGGTGAAGGTTGAAGACCACTACATCCCTACTGATTTTATAGTCCTTGAAACTGGGAAGTGCATGGATGAATCCATCATCCTTGGCAGACCCTTCCTAGCCACAGCAAAGGCTGTGATT
>NW_026265015.1:43638-45177 GCF_000817695.3 Arachis duranensis | reverse complement strand
AGGTCAGAATCCAACAGCATCTGCAGTCCTTTTTAGCCTCTGAATCAGATTTTTGCTCAGGTCCCTCAATTTCAGCCAGAAAATACCTGAAATCACAGAAAAACACACAAACTCATAGTAAAGTCCAGAAAAGTGAATTTTAACTAAAAACTAATAAAAATATACTAAAAACTAACTAAATCATAGCAAAAACATACTAAAAACAATGCCAAAAAGTGTATAAATTATCCGCTCATCACTTTCCAACCTAGCTACTTTTTTTGCAATTGCTTAACCAAGGCTTTATCAGACATCACCACATTAACCTGCGCTTTTGTGGTCACTTCTTTTGCACAACAAGCAAAAAGAAGCGTGTTTCTTGTTTGCTCAACATGACTTCATGCGGGGCTCAATGTACAAATAATGGTTGTTCTAGCATTGCCACCTATGGAAGGCTGAAGTATGCGCGCCAACTTTGAATTTCTGTAATTAATGTGACCATTTCTTCCGTTGCTGCATTTAATCAAATTATGTCGGTGGAAATTCAAGAGTTTCTTCTCATATTTGATGCTAGAGGCAGAAACTAAAATTAGCGAAAGGCAGTTTGAAATGCATCATCTAGCATTTAGAAAACCAAGGTTAAGAGATAGGCAGCCAAATAAAGAACTAAACTACATTAAAAACTAAGCACACATGACATATATAATACGAATGGAAGAAGTAGGCAACCTTAGCTTGCAGATGACTGTTCCAAGAGTAAGTAAACTCTAGTTTATATGACAACCTTTCTTTCAGTCTCACCCCAGCTGATAATAACTGAGATGCACGCTCATTTCCTGTCAAATCAACAAAATTCTACAAAGAAACAAAACAAAGTTAATAATTGCAAAATTTTTGGTAAGCATTTATTGCCTAAACAAGAAGGAGTACTTTTAAAAATGCAAACATACCATGCTGGTAGCTAGGGTGGCTGAGTTACCTTTGCCCAAGAATTTCCTACCAGAACTTTCTATTGTATGAAACAATACAATTTCAATATTAGATAGCACCTATGGGTACATAAGAAATGTATTGAATCGATTCATTAAAAAGAATCGATTCGATCGCAACTTCGAACATGGAATTCAAAGGTATCAAATAGAAAATGGGGTTCGCGGTGGTGGAGGAACTGGATCGGAAAAAAGAGAGATTCTAGTTGTAAGATATCTAATGAAACCGTCGCTGGAATTGAGATCTCATTCAAAGAGAAAGATATCAAATATCTGGAGTTTCTTATTTTGATGAAAAATTTCTTCGGACAGAAGAAGATTATGTAAACACTTACTCGAAATCTCACTTATCAGATTCCATTGTGTCTTCCACAATGGAGATTTTTTAATTATTTTTTAAGATATAAAAAGTACAAGAATTTAATTACAGAAACGGAAAGACACACACCAATATGATAATTTGATGAGATTTTCAACTCTTTTCATTTAGGTATGTCTCTCCTACCTATCTCTGAACTGCAAGAATAAATTAATGTAATGTTTGATTGTACAAAAAACCTAAAAAAGAAAC
>NW_026265015.1:35255-36648 GCF_000817695.3 Arachis duranensis | reverse complement strand
TTTTTTACTATTTTGACATCTAGGATTAACATATATTACTGTCAAGGTCAAGAATTACTTTTTTATTTAGATTAGATATATATTTTTTTTGATTAAAAAAAAGGATAATAGATTGGGAAAAACCAAGGATTGGGTTGCGCCATACATATGAAAGAGTATACAATAGGGGACCTACACCCATTATGTGACATAGGGGTTACATCCCGTATAAAATTTAAGAGTATGCCACTTCTACGAATAGCTCTTAATGTGCTGAGTTGGAATCCCATTCTAACTAGAAATTGGATTTATATATATTAGTAAAAAAATGTGATATCTAAATAGAATCTCGAATAATAACATATCTGATTTGACCTATGGACGAATACGCAAGCATAACATAGAAATCACACTCGGAAAGGGTGGACAATTAGCTAGAGCAGCAGGTGCTGTAGCGAAACTGATTGCAAAAGAGGGGAAATCGGCCACATTAAAATTACCTTCTGGGGAGGTCCGTTTGATATCCAAAAATTGCTCAGCAACAGTCGGACAAGTGGGGAATGTTGGGGTAAATCAGAAAACTTTGGGTAGAGTCAGATCTAAATGTTGGCTAGGTAAGCGTCCTGTAGTAAGAGGAGTAGTTATGAACCCTGTAGATCATCCCCATGGGGATGGTGAAATCATACTTGCCGACCATCGATGAACAGATCGGATTAACCAACCAAAGTTAGCCTCAGTCATTATATATTGAACCGAAGCAAAAGACTCAGTAACGGTCGGACGATAATAAAAGGTCATAGCAAACCCCGTTGCTACTTGGACTAAAAAGCAAGTAAGTGTAATTCCTTGGAAGAATAAGTAGAAAAAGGAATAAATATAGTGATAATTTGATTCTTCGTCGCCGTAGTAAATAGTAGAATAGAGAAAATCGAATTTGTTTCTTCGTCTTTACAAAAAATAGGAGGAATTCACTAATTAAATTAATTAAAATAAACTAATATATATATATATATATTTCTTGTTTTTTTGTAGATTAGATTGATGGGCGAACGACGGGAATTGAACCCGCGCATGGTGGATTCACAATCCACTGCCTTGATCCACTTGCAAACAAAAGTCCATAGATATTCCATAAATAGATTCTAATTAGATGAGCGGGGCTAGTAGCTTTTTGCTTCCAAACAGTTTTGGCATCTCACTTTATCCTTTGAAATTCAGAATGATTGGCATCTATAAGAACTCAGAACTCAGATAATGTTATTGATTCTCCAAGTTAAATATAATGATTCTTGAACATAGCTAGTGTATGAGTCTTGGCTGTGGCCCAAAGCACTCTGTTTTCCAGTATTACCACCGGATACATACATGCCACAGACACATAATTGGGTGAACCTTTTCAGATTGTGACCCAGCT
>NW_026265015.1:33133-35059 GCF_000817695.3 Arachis duranensis | reverse complement strand
ATTTATTTCCTTGGGCCCTCCTATCCATTGATGCTCAAAGCCTTGGATCCTTTTTACCCTTGCCTAGGGCTCATGGCTTTTTCTATTGCTCCTTCTCTCTCTCTTTTTTTTTTGACTGCTTTTTCTTGCTTCAAGAATCAATTTCATGATTTTTCAGATCATCAATAATATTTTTCGTGTTCCTTATTCTTTCAGGAGCCAATAATTTTAACATTCATAAACAACAAGATCAAAAATATGCACTGTTCAAGCATTCATTCAGAAGACAAAAAGTATGACGGTTTTCAGTGCTGGTTATCCAGTTACAGAAGCGACCCCATAGGCTTTCGCTCTCGCGTCTCTCTAAAATTGCAGTCATGGTAAAATCTTGGTTTTTTTAATTATCAGGGACTCCCAAGCACACGAATTCTCTCTAACTAGATAATTGAGGGCTTGTTATTCAACAGTATAACACGAGGCATATATTGGTGTCAACCAAGAAGATATATTGATATATATCTGTTGAAAATGCTTTTATTCATCTAGATTGATCTAAATTGGCTTTTTTTACCCCACTCTAATAAAATAAACAAAGAATGAAAATGATTATGAATTCACTATGGTATATACATATACCGTTATATAAATATAACTTCGACGTATTTTCTTATAGATTTTATAATTAAAATTAATATGGATATCATTATATCTATATTAATTAATATATATATATTCCATATATTATATGGGTTGCCCGGGACTCGAACCCGGAACTAGTCGGATGGAGTAGAAATTGGATTTGTTAATGAATTGAAAAAGGAAAACAATAAAAAATTTCTCCCCAAGCCGTGCTTGCATTTTTCACTGCACACGGCTTTCCCTATGTATACATCTAAACCTGAGTTACTTATCCAGAACAATACTCTCCAAAAGTCAAATACTCAGTGTTGATGAATCTCAAATCCCCCTCTTACTACATTACATAAACATTTCAGAATCCTATAGAGAATACTATTCGAAATCAAAAAGAAATGCATTTTTTATCCAAATTTTAGGTAAGGATGATGAGTTACTTATCCAGAACAATACTCTCCAAAAGTCAAATCTAATTCTATATATAATAATATATTATTAAAATAATAAAAAATAGAAAGAATGAATGTAAAACGTAGAACTAAAAAAATAAATCCTATAGAGAATACTATTCGAAATAAAAAAGAAATGCATTTTTTATCCAAATTTTAGGTAAGGATGATTTTGATTTATCAATTTACATTGATTGGATCGTTACTGAAACTCCAAAAGTCAAATACTCAGTGTTGATGAATCTCAAATCCCCCTCTTACTACATTACATAAACATTTCAGAATCCTATAGAGAGTACTATTCGAAATCAAAAAGAAATGCATTTTTTATCCAAATTTTAGGTAAGGATGATTTTGATTTATCAATTTACATTGATAACCTTTGAAAGGTTGCAGGTGCATTGCACAGACCAAAAGGCATCCTTCTGTAGGCAAACACGCCAGAAGGGCAAGTAAATGATGTTTTCTCTTGGTCCTGAGGGTCTACTGCAATTTGGTTGTAGCCTGAATAGCCATCCAAAAAGCAGTAATAATCATGACCAGCTAGTCTTTCTAGCATTTGGTCTATGAATGTAAAGGAAAATGATCCTTTCTGGTGGCTGTATTGAGCCTTCTGTAGTCAATACACATACGCCATCCTGTGACTATTCTTGTAGGAACCAGTTCATTTTTTTCATTATGAACCACTGTCATGCCTCCCTTTTTGGGGACAACTTGGACAGGGCTCACCCAGGGGCTATCAGAAATAGGATAAATAATCCCAGCCTCTAGTAATTTAGTAACCTCTTTCTGCACCACCTCCTTCATGGCTGGATTTAGCCTCCTTTGTGGTTGAACCACTGGTTTGGCATTATCCTCCAAC
>NW_026265015.1:31331-31657 GCF_000817695.3 Arachis duranensis | reverse complement strand
TCCCAGGCATTATAAAGGGATTCATTATCCTCTTGTTTAAAGCCTTGGATGTCCAGCCTTAACTGTGTCATCCTCTTTGGAGGATAAAAGTGATTCAGGAATTTGTCTGATAACTGTTTCCATGTTTTTATGCTTGCTGTAGGTTGGTTATTCAACCACCTCTTAGCTTGATCTTTTACAGCAAATGGAAATAGTAATAGTCTGTAGACATCCTGATCCACCTCTTTATCATATACTGTGTCAGCAATTTGTAAGAATTGTACCAGAAACTCAGTAGGCTCTTCCTGTGGAAGACCGGAATACTGGCAATTTTGCTGCACTATGAT
>NW_026265015.1:9589-18499 GCF_000817695.3 Arachis duranensis | reverse complement strand
CCTTATCGTGCGGCAGAGAGGAAACCAGTATTTTGTTATATCATTAGGGTAATGATCCATCAACCCGCTAGTTCTTTTTATGAAGCACAAACGGGAGAATTTATCCTGGAAGCAGAAGAACTACTAAAGCTGCGCGAAACTATCACAAGAGTTTATGTACAAAGAACGGGCAAACCTGTATGGCTTGTATCCGAAGACATGGAAAGGGATGCTTTTATGTCAGCAGCAGAAGCTCAAGCCCACGGAATTGTTGATCTTGTCGCGGTTGCGAATTAGCAGCAATGATTCCGCGCAAATGCACGATTTTCTATTTTTTTTTTTTTTTCATCTAATCTTCTTATTATCTTATCGGATTTCTTATAACTTATAATATTTATATAAAAAATTTCTATTAATTAATTTATAACTGATTTTTAAACATCGGGTTAAGATTGATCTAAACCAACTCAGTATGTATACGACTCACCATGCCAACTATGAAACAACTTATTAGAAACACAAGACAGCCAATCCGAAATGTCACAAAATCCCCCGCTCTTCGGGGATGTCCTCAGCGCTGAGGAACCTGTATTAGGGTGTATGTGCGACTCGTTCAGATCATAGACTAAGACAAAAAAAAAGGAAAAAAGATTTTCCAGTATCGATGTATCGGTTAAGATAGTGAATGGAGCTCTTCCCTTCACTATCTTAACTGAAAAAAATCTATAAAATTTAGAAATGGATAATAAAAAAAATGATATCTATATATATTCTTCTATTGTGTATCAAATTTATGGTTTTTTGGTTGGTAGAAATCCAATCACCTCAATTTACAATTTAAGATGAGACAAATTTCCCCATTGGTAGCAAATGCTTACCTATTAAGCGGGGGAAATCCTTTATTTTCAATAAATAGCGGAAAAATTATGCTCTTATTTTGCTTTTTGAAAGAACGGACTACGAGGGTCAGCTACCCAGCTAATATGCATACTTAAATACCGTTACTTTATAGCTAGATTTCGTTGTGAAAGACCTATTTTACTGGATATTTCATGGGTAGAGCCAAAGAGTGTGAACTTTACAAGTTAATAATATGAATGAAATCCGGGAAGGGGCTCCGGTGTATAGAGAGGATCTCGCCGTTTAAAAAGTAATCATAGAAACGATGGAACCCACCATTTCTTTATCTATTTCTATTTTATTTACTATGTTTTTTCTCAATTCAATACACTTTCATATGGATAGGTTAAACGCTTTAAAATAAAAAGCAAAAAATGGTGGTCAGGAAGGTTATAGTAGCAAAAGCCATTGAAATTCTTACTTTATACATTGGAAGAATCCATTTTTGTTATTAATAGACTGGGCAGGAAAAAAGAATAACTGAAAGAAAAAAATCGAATTGTTATTCATCAAAGTATCATTTACTCAATGACCAGAATTAAACGAGGATATATAGCTCGGAAACGTAGGACAAAAATTCGTTTATTTACATCAAGCTTTCGGGGGGCTCATTCAAGACTTACTCGAACTATTAGTCAACAGAAAATCAAAGCGTTGGTTTCGGCTAATAGGGATAGAGATAGGAAAAAAAGGGGGTTTCGTGGTTTGTGGATCCATCGAATAAATGCAATAATTGGTAAGAATAAAAAAAAACAATACAATAGGTATAGTAATTTATTGTATAATATGTACAAGGGGCAATTGCTTCTTAATCGTAAAATAGTAGCACAAATGGGTATCTTAAAGGGGAATTGCCTTCTTATGATTGCCAACGAAATCATAACATAAAATAAGAATTCCCCGGAGAATGAACTCCGGGAAGGTAGTAGAGTAGGGATTTGTATGATAAAATAGAATTCATATGATAAAGTCATCAAAATGAACAAGCACGGCTCAATAAAAAAAAAGATTGATTCTTCGTTATAGATTATCTTTTTTCTTACAAGACAACAATCAAAATTTGATTGTCATAGTTTTCGTTTTCGAACAAAACATCAATCCACATTTGATTTGTGTTTCAATTCCAATTTGAATTTACTTGAACAATATCTCTAATTTTTTTTTAACCGGTAGTAGTAGTTCTAGCGGTTGACTCAATTTTTTCAAATTTTTTTTCATTATTAAGAATCTTTTTTTCATTATTAAGAAAGGGTAACGAAGATAAAATACGAGCTTGTTTTATAGCAATCGTAATTAATCGTTGTTGTTTTAAGGTCAATCTATTCACCCGTCTAGATAATATTTTTCCTTGTTCACTAATAAATCGACTAATTAAACTCATGTTTTTATAATCAATTCGATCCCCCGATTGGATCGGGGGCAAACGCCTACGAAAAGATCGTTTGGGTTTAAGAAAGAGTCGCTTAGATTTATCCATGATTTGTTTATTCCTATCCCGAGAATTCTATTTCTTAACAAAAGGGTTTTTTTATGTATACTTATACAATGAAATTTATTTTATCTATTATGTTATATATAATCTAAATTAGATTATATATAAATTAGAAAATGCATCTATATAAATATTAGAATATGTATCATTCTTCATATTCTTTGTTTGGCAAGGTGACACACAAACAATCCTTTTTTCTATTTCTTTATCTCTGCTTTCTATTTCTTTATCTCTGCATGAATCGTATGTTTGCAACAACAAGAACAGAATTTTCTTAATTCTAATCGACTGGGCGTATTGTGTCGATTCTTTTGAGTAATATATCTGGAAATACCCGTCGATTCCTTATTAACACTCTTTTGAGCACAACAGGTACATTCCAAAATAACCCTTACTCGGATATCTTTACCCTTGGCCATGAACCTCCTTTTCTTTTGATTTTGGATTCACTTATCTATTTTTGTATTCGACGAAGAAAGGAATGACAAAGAAATGAAAATTTATAATTCTAAATCCAATTTCGTTTCAATTAATATATTACCGGAAAATTGAGGTAATACAAACAAAACAAGGATTTCAAACAATTTTTCGAATCGCAGTACAGTATTTTGGTTTTCATTTAAGTATCTTAAATGATATTGTTGCCCCCAACCTAACTATTCTATTTCCATTTCCGGTCTTACTCTCTTAATATTAAGAATGGAATTGAATTATTCATTCAATTCCATTGAAGCCTGTACCAGATTTCGAGTTTCGCGAAGGACAAATCCACCTTTTCTTTTATTCTTTCTCTTTTCTAACTTATTCTATTCGATTCGAATTCTAAAAAAAAATAGGAGGAATTTTCGATATTTTTTTCGATTTCGAATCCTCTTCACCGCTTCCTGCGACAGTAACTATAATTAAAAAAGGGGAATATCAATGCATCCGGAAAAAAACGATTGATTTCGATCAATAGACCCGCTAAAGCTCCGAACCATAGAGTACTTACCACTGGTGCCACGGAGAGATATGTTTTAAGATCTCGCATTTTTAATCCTCCCTTTTTCTTTATTTCAATTTCTAATACATAATTTTATATAGGACTATCAAAAAATAGTTATTTTGTTAATAACCACTTGGATTTTCTGCCGAATTCTTAATTCAAATTTGAAATGTACAACGATTCATTCGATAGCTTTTTTGTTTTCTAATAACTAATAAAAAGGGGTCTATTTCTGCCCGAACATTCCATAAAAATGAAATAGATTTCCATGTTAGGGAAATTTCCTATTTATTATTATTTAAATTATTTATTAACTTAAGAAGTCTTTCTTTGATTATTATATTAAAATTTTTCTGATTAGAATATAAGAATTTTTATATTCTTAATTATATTATATATTATTATATATTATATAATATATATACAACGGAGAAAATGTGGAAAACAAGACAAAGATTCTTTACAATGACACAGGAAACCAATTGAAAGGGATGTAGCGCAGCTTGGTAGCGCGTTTGTTTTGGGTACAAAATGTCACGGGTTCAAATCCTGTCATCCCTATCTCGAACTAATACTTATCGTAGGAGAAGTAACAAGGGATCAATTGAGACTGATTCAAATTGGAGATACATATATATCAATATTTATATATAGCATATGGTATATGCAAGCAAGATGTATTGGGGTCACTTAAAATTTAATAATATTTTAATAATATAATATTATTATGTTATTAAAAAAAAATAAATAATAAGCGCTCTTAGTTCAGTTCGGTAGAACGTGGGTCTCCAAAACCCGATGTCGTAGGTTCAAATCCTACAGAGCGTGATTCCATTCTTGTTATATTGGAGAATGACAATGAAATAATTAAACAGTAGTTTAAAGGCTGAATTTGACCTCCTGGGGATTGTGGTTAAAACAAAGAAAAGAAATAGGAGGTCAATAAACATCACTAAACAAACGAGATGTTAATTAATCAAAGGTCCAATTGATCACCACGTCGGTATTGTAAATATGCAGTTAGGAATAATCCAGCCAAAGTAATAGGGATTAGTCCTAACACAATTCCAAATAGAAAAACTTCAATCATTCTTTTTTGTTTGAAAGGGAAGGAAAAGGGGAGGTAATATATATCCTTTATACTTAAACTAAATATTAATTAATCTGTATTGACCACGAATCTCAATGATCAAGAATTGGAAATTAACATGATAAAGAACTCAAGAATATCTAGTAGTATTAGAAAATCTCTAATTCAATTCCAATTTGAAAATCAAATAAGTCGTATCTTACTCAGACTGATAAAAAGAGCTGAGGTTATACTAAAAGCCGCTAGTAGAAAACCGAAATAACTAGTTATAGTGGGCATAAAGAAGCTAAATGAAATAAGTTCTTTTTATACGTATGTTTACAAAGCACTTCCCTAAGTTTCCAAGGAAATACAATCGAATAGGAGAAGAAGAAAAAAATACCATTTGAGAAATACAATTGAGATTTGTGGATTTCTCAATCATTATAGACGAACAAAAATAGAGTGACATCGGTAAGAAATCAATTCATCACCTATGACAACTATCCATCCTGTGGTTCAAAATCAACAGATTTTTTGAGCAACTCGTAAGTTGAGTAAAATAATCCAAAAAGAATTTCAAATTATTTTTTTATTTCTAGTTTCTAGAATATTTCTATTTCTTCTTTCTATTCTAAAATAGAATATTTATTCAGTTCTATTTCGAAATATTTAATAATTTGAAATAAAGAATTAAAAAAAGATATTAATAAAATAATTTTTTTTATAATAATAAAAAAGAACTTTGTTGTTTAACTTAATTCTTGAATTTCTATGGAAAAAAATCGGAAAAATCGGGCCCCCCTCTTTTTTATTGTATGTAATTTGTTCTATTTTTTTTATTTAAAACAAAAAACGAGTTACCTTAGAATGCCCTTTCACTTTTTTATCATTAGATTTAGTCGTGGATTCCATTCCTTTACTATACTACAACAGAAGAAAAAGGATATGAGATCCCATCCCTCAAACTCGGGTTCCGCAGTTTTTTTGTCTTTCCATATCTTATTTAAAAAGAAAACTCTATCAACCACGAAAGAGTCTTTTTTTTCTGTCATCAAATAGAAAGTATCGATTACTGCTATTTTTTTTACTTGTTACTGGATAACTAACCAATTCAACTCTTTCTTCAAAAAAAGGGGGGTAACAACAAGAAAACATCTTCCACAACCCCTCTTTCCGGATTTGGCATCTAATTGAATTGGAGAAATAAAATAGGAGAATCTATGTCATGAATTATCAAAAACAAATACAAGTCAGTCCATGGGAGTCACAATTTAATTGATCTTCGGTTTGTAATCCGAAGCTAATATTGAATATATATTAATTAATAACATGTGGAGAACCTTCATCTTATACTATAAAGATCCATTAGACTCTTAAACTTTGCGGAATTTTGTATTGAGTACATTGCATTGATACAACCAACAAGCAAGTTAGAAAGAATCTAGTACTTGATCTCAGCACGAATCTTTTAATTTCGTTGCTGTGTCCGAAGAAGGATAGCTATACTGATTCGGTATACTCGAAAGACACCCTGGGTACAATATTGACGATCTAACAAGGATGATTCTCAGTAAATTTCTACTTACTGCTCTCATCTTTTATGGAATCGATCCCCCTTTGACTGTACAAGAATATGTGGAGCTCAACATGTCTGGAAGCACCGGAGAACGTTCTTTTGCTGATATTATTACCAGTATTCGATACTGGATTATTCATAGCATTACTATACCCTCCCTATTCATTGCGGGTTGGTTATTTGTCAGCACGGGTTTAGCTTACGATGTTTTTGGAAGCCCTCGGCCAAACGAGAATTTTACGGAGAACCGCCAAGGAATTCCATTAATAACTGGCCGTTTTGATCCTTTGGACCAACTTGATGAATTTAGTAGATCTTTTTAGGAGGCTCCAATGACCATAGATAGGACCTATCCAATTTTTACAGTACGATGGTTGGCTGTTCACGGACTAGCAGTACCCCCTGTTTCTTTTTTGGGATCAATATCAGCAATGCAGTTCATCCAACGATAAACCTAATCCGAATTATAGAGCTACGACACAATCAAACCCAAACGAACAAAATGTAGAATTGAATCGTACCAGTCTCTACTGGGGGTTATTACTCATTTTTGTACTTGCTGTTTTATTTTCAAATTATTTCTTCAATTAATAGAAGAAAGGGAATAAATACGTATACGTATTCGGAATTCTCTTATCCCATTCGGAAGGATATAATTTCATAATTATCTATGACTGTTTATGTCACTAGCATGACTACCTGATCAAATGTGGAGGAAAGTGGGATAAATGGCCGATACTACTGGAAGGATTCCTCTTTGGATAATAGGTACTGTAACTGGTATTCCTGTGATCGGTTTAATTGGTATTTTCTTTTATGGTTCATATTCCGGATTGGGTTCATCCCTGTAGTAATCAGATGAATTGAGTTTGCAAAATGAACGTGTAAGAAGAACTCAACAGGGATCCACTCTTTTTGTTGATGAATTCGAGGGGGTCCCGTTGAGTTCTTAATAAGAAGAAGATTTCTTATTCTATAAATGACTCAATAGATAACTTTTTTCAATGTTTCAAAAAAGTCCATTTCAATTTTTTTTAATGTTTTTTAAAAATGAACTTTATTTTTTGATTAAAAAAAGTCTTTTCCAGAGGAAAATTTCTTTCAATTTAAGTTGAAAGAAAAGTAAAAAAAGAATAAAAGGGGAATCATTTGATTTACTTTTTCGGGATATCGCAATGGAAATAATATGAATTCTGTTTAATTCTATTGTAATATATTCTTAATTCTATTCTATCTTTATTCCCTTTTTCTATTCGAAATCTTATTGTTGGGTCAACCCCCCCTTCTTTTGTTTGTCCACTACATAATGTGGTATACTGTATTCATTAAGATGATATTTTATCTTATCTCATAAAGGTTCCGCTCAAAGAAGGGAATCAACAAGTATTATTCTATATAAATAGAATAGAAAAGATTTTCTATTTCGATATTTTGCTACAATCAAAAAACAATCGGACTCTAGGAAAAGATAAAAAAAAAATCTCTCCTAGAATCCTAGAATCTCGTTTTCCCTATTTTGATTTCTACTGTGCTTAATATTCTCCAACTATTTTTCTTATATTACAACAATAAAGAACTAATAATTGTTTTCTATTGTAGGACATTGAAATCTGAAAACAGTGACATAATCATATTGCTCTAATTTATTGGGTTGAAAAAAGGCAAAGTAAAATAGTCTTCTTCACTATATATACTATGACTGACTAGTACTGCAGTACAAGGAATTCTCTAAATACGGTAGAAAAAGACTCGAAAGAATCAAAGGTTCGGTCCTTTTTCTTAAATTTTTGATTATACAGAATAGAATTACAGTACAGAATTTATCGACTAAAATTTAGTTCTTTTACCGGCTTAGGCTTAATATGTTCATAAATTCGCGGACCTGTAAATTAGAAATTCATCTCGGACAATTGCACCTTCTCAAATTGTTTCTTTTTAAGAACCAAGAAGATTTGTGCCAAAATAATCGATGCCAAGAAGAACAAAAGACCTTGGACACGTAACGGATCTTGAAGTACTATTTCTGCATCCCCCTGACCAAATCCACCCACATTAGGATTACTCGTTAATGGTTGATCAAGTTTGATAGATTCACCCTCCGAAACAAGAAGTTCCGGTCCTGGAGGTATAATATCAATCACTTCACGTCCATCCGATGCATCCGCTATAGTTATTTCGTATCCTCCCTTTTCTTTTCGTATGATTTTTTTTACTATCCCCGCTGCTGTAGCATTATACACAGTATTATTACTCTTGCTCCCGTCGGGATAAATTTGACCCCTCCCCCTGTTCCCGCCTACATATATTGGATATTTTAAAAAGTGAACATCTCTCTCAGTAGCGGGATTGGGGGAAAGGATAGGAAAGGTGATTTCACTATATTTCTGGCCGGGAACAGGACCTACCACAAGAATGTTTTTTTTTGTGGGACGATAGCTTTGAAAAGAGAGATTACCCAGCTTTTCTTTAATCTCGGGTGAAATACGATCGGGGGGGGCCAATTCAAAGCCCTCCGGTAAAATAAGAACAGCCCCGACATTCAAAGCCCCCTTTTTACCATTAGGATCCGTATATTTGCAGTGTTTATTTGAATTTGATCTAAAAATTGTGGATATAAATTCAATTAGTAAGGTTTTCGGATTGAATCGGATCCGCAGATTAATCGTATCGGATTGCGAATTTTATGTTACTATCCGCACGCATATTCGCGTATCTGCAAAAATAAAGAAATAAATAAGTAAATATTCTTTTTATATTTTATTTCAACTAATAATTATCATATATGTTGTATTATTTTAATTTATTATTTAAAAAATGTATGTTTAATATTATTTTAAGAGTAAACATATTTAAAAGAATAGAAAAAATGAATTTTATTGATATTTTTTAATAAAAATAAACTATTA
>NW_026265015.1:0-3376 GCF_000817695.3 Arachis duranensis | reverse complement strand
TCTGTTATTATTTTTTAATTTATTTTTTTAATTTATTAAACTAAATTAATTATACTAATTATCTGTATTAATTAACTAATTAGATTAATTAATTAATCATTAAAATAATAACTCTATGAATAAAATAGATTTTTGAGATATTTTCACTAATAATTAAATCAAATCAAATTATATTTATTGAGCTAAATTTAAATAATGTTAATTAAGGACCAAACTAAAATAAGATTATTTTGTACTCATTCAGATTGAACGCAATAAATAAAATTAATTTTGTTAGATAATCATGGTCTTTTGGTCTTCTGTATGTAGATAGCCACACAAAATTATAAAAGTCATCATATTTTTTAAGTTACTACACAAATATTAAAGTTTAGGTCATTGTATATTTTTTATGTTATTTTGAAAATTATTATATAATTTTAAGATCATTTAATTATGTTTATTATTTTAAAAGCATTGTCATTATTGGAGAGTAACTAATGTTTGTAATAGTCCGAAATTGAGAAATAAAAATAAAAAATATTAATATACTGAATTTTCGAAATATAAATCTTGAAGTAAATATATGTGATTATAATTAATGATCATAATTAAAAGTCTTTATTTTATTTGAATTTGTTCAGGACATGTTTATTTTAAATTTTATTTTTTTATTAATTAGTATTTTTTGTGCATTTAATTGTCATTAATTTATATAAAATAAAATGTATAACTTTAAAAAATAGATACATGTCTAAAAAATAAAAAAAAATAATTTCTTTTGTTAGTAAAAAAATTTATGTTACTTTTTTTTGGCATCATATCTTACATTTTTACTATAATTAAAAGTTAGAGATAAATTATTAAATATAAATTAGCAAAAAAAAATATAATACTTAATGAATTATCATATATAACCACATTTAAAGGTATTTAAGTTATTTTCATATAATAAAAGTGATATGCTTCAAAAAATATTTGTATATAATTTACTAACAAATATATGAGATATTTATCATAATTTTTATTTTTAATAAAAATATCATTGTATTAAAGTGATGCATCTTAAAGATGTTTAAATGAGATTTTTATTAAAAAAATTTACAAGATAGTAAATGCAATTTTATTTTAATTTTATCCTTAACATTTAGTTTTAATTTTACCTTTAGAGTTTCAATATGTTTCAATTATACCATTAGAGTGAACAACATTAATTATAACTAATCAATTATATTATCTAATTTGACCAAAATTAAATAAATAATAAATTATTTAATAAATAATAAATAAATGAATTTAATTTAAATTATTTTCTCATTATTTTCTATATCTAGGAATTAGAACGTACTTTTATATATTTTGTTTAATAGTTCTTAAAGGAATTACTATGTATTTTATTTACTAATATTTTTAATTTTTTTATAATATTTTCATAAAACTTGATTAATAGGTTCTTCTTCACAATGTTTTCTTGAATTTTTTAATAAAATATATCTTAATTTTTGTCTTTCATGTTTTATATTTTTTTATTATACTAATTTTTTTACAGTGTATTTTTATCAGCTACATACATTATTTTTATGTCTTTCTTTACTTTTTTTAATAATTTTATTATCTTATTTTTAATTATTTATTTTACTTTCACTCCTCGTATATTTATTGTATTTCACTCCATTTTAGTTTCAATTTCATAGTTAACTTTCAATTATGTAAAAGTCAATAGTTTCTTTCAAAACATGATTAAATATATTATCTATTATATACAATCATTAGGATGAACAAACAAATATAAATTAAATATATAATTTAATTTTAATTTAAACTAAAAACTAAATGAATTGTTAGAAAAATAACAACTAATTTTCTTTTTAATTTCTCTATAATTTATTTAAAGGTAAAAATCTCTCTATAATCACTAACATCGCCAATAACAAAATTATAAGTCTCTATAAAATAAAAAATATATATAAAATAAATAACATATATATAATTTTAAAGTTACTAATCATAGACTATGGACAAATTTAAAAAAAAAATCTTATGGATCAACATGTAATTTTTTTTATATTTTTATTTTTTTCTAAAATTTTTCAGACTTCTCAAAATATTATGATTTCACAAGGTATAATATGTGAGGTAAATCACATTTATAAACCATTTGCATACCAATTTTACATATATCCCCAAATTAAAAAAGGCTACTTATGTAACACCCTAAGTTTTTTCCTATCCTGAAGGTCTTTAAAATAAGGTGCCACACTCGACAAAGAAAAAAAGAATGACTTAATCATTACGCAACGAAGGAGAAAGTACGCGCAGAGTGGAAAATGAGTAGCACTAAAATGTTGGAATTTGAGTAAATGTGAAATAATATTTTAACCATGAATACAGTTCAAAATGAAATACTTAGAGAAAATTATAACCAGAAAAGAAACTAATTACATCCTAAACTAATCTCGTCGAAGAAGCTTCCATACTTGTGTCCTATCCTATCCTTGATCAGGACCTTTCAGTTATTCACGAATCGAGGTACCAGGGGTATCCCTCCAACACCGTTTCGCGCAGTGAAGATCCGGTTCCGTTGGGTGGGGTGAACCAAAACTCGACGGGGTACCGAAGTGGGGGAAGAGGGCACGTATTCCACCTTTGGACTTCCGCAAAGGTCCAACTCCTCCTCTGGATCCTCCTCCATGGTGTCTTCCTTCTAGCCAGGATTGTCGGATTCCTCTTCCTCGGTCTCAGAGTCGGACTCGAGGTGTACCACCTTATATGACCGCTTCCTAGATGCTAAAGCGTTCCTATCTAGAAAGGTTATGACGGGCAGCTGGGGTTCTTCTTCCACGAACTCTCGACCTAAGTAGATAGTTTAGAGCACGATAGTAGTGGTCGCAACTACCCATGCGTGCTTCGAAGGGTCATACTCAGAAGTTACCTTTGGGGGCACTGCGTCGTCTCTATCTGCTGTGCCATGTTCCTCTGGAGACAGTATGGAAAAAGAAAGGGAGCGAGAACCTAACGTCTCAGTAGGAGTGCTATGCAACACCTCCATATCCATCTCCAACCCACGTACGGGATTTTTGAAATAAAATAATTATAAGAAAACATGTACTCTTGACCCTAAGAAGATATTAATGATACCGAAACAAGAAGTTCCGGTCCTGGAGGTATAATATCAATCACTTCACGTCCATCCGATGCATCCGCTATAGTTATTTCGTATCCCCCCTTTTCTTTTCGTATGATTTTTTTTACTATCCCCGCTGCTGTAGCATTATACACAGTATTATTACTCTTGCTCCCGTCGGGATAAATTTGACCCTCCCCCTGTTCCCGCCTACATATATTGGATATTTTAAGAAGTGAACATCTCTCTCAGTAGCGGGATTGGGGGAAAGGA
>NW_026265014.1:47501-48019 GCF_000817695.3 Arachis duranensis | reverse complement strand
TTAATTTTTTTAAAAATATTTTTTTATTCAACGGATAATGCTACACCCAGACAGTTGACTTTTTTTGCTGCACTTGTTCAATAATTAAGGATAAATTAATTTAAAAAATATAAAATTTTAATTTTTTTATTTTTGGATATTTTTGAAATTTTTAATTTTTTACAAATAAAGAAAAATATTTTTTTAGTTTTTTTACTTTTAATTTTTTGCAATTATAAAAAAATATTTTTTTAGTTTAAAAATTAAAAAAAATAATAAATTTACAGATTTGTTGTTTACTAGATATTGCTGGACTTTATTTTACTTTTCTTATTTTAATAAAAAAAATTAATTAATATAATTTCAAAATTCAAAAATAAAAAAATTATTTTTTTAAAACTAATAATTTTTTTAAATATTTTCTATTTTTTTATTCACCGGATAATGCTACATCCAGACAGTTGACTTTTTTTGCTGCACTTGTTCACAAATTAAGGATAAATTAATTTAAAATAAAATTAAAATTTTCTTATTTTTGG
>NW_026265014.1:40134-47205 GCF_000817695.3 Arachis duranensis | reverse complement strand
AATTTAAAATTCAAATTTTTATTTTTTTGGATATATTTGGAATTCTTTATTTTTTTACAACTTGAAAAAAAATTGTTAGTCTAAAATTTAAAAAAAATAATAAATTTCCAGATCTGTTGTTTACTAGATATTGCTGGACTTTTTTATTATTTAAATAAAATACATTTAATAATATAATTTATAAATTCAAAAATACAAAATTTAGTTTTTAAAATTTTTTAATTTTTTAAAAATATTTTTTATTTTTTTATTCACCGAATAATGCTAAACCCAAACAATTGACTTTTTTTGCTGCACTTGTTCAAAAATTAAGGATAAATTAATTTAAAAATATAACATTTTAATTTTTTTTATTTTTTGGATATTTTTGGAAGTTTTTTAATTTTTTTCAATTAAAGAAATATATTTTTTTAGTTTAAAAATTAGAAAAATAATATATTTACAAATCTGTTGTTTACTAGATATTGATGGACTTTATTTTATTTTTCTTATTTAGATTAAAAACATTTAATAATATAATTTAAAAAATTCAAAAATAAAAAAATAGTTTTTAATTTTTTTATTATTTTATTCAACGGATAATGCTACGCCCAAATAGTTGACTTTTTTTGCTGCACTTGTTCACAAATTAAGAATAAATTAATTTAAAAATTTAAAGAATTTTAATTTTTTTATTTTGTGGATAATTTTGAAATTTTTAATTTTTTGCAATTATAAAAAAATATTTTTTAGTTTAAAAATTGAAAAAATAATAAATGACAAGAATAATAAATTGCAAGAATGTAGAAGGGAATTGGGTAATGGGTATTCAAACAACTAAAGAGCAAAAGAAATGAGAATTAATGATGGAAAGGATCATTAGGGATCGGAGATGCAAATTCTCATGAATTGATGTTGATCAATTCCTTCTCAATCATGGGTATAGATCCATGGCAAATTGTGGGTAATTGAGTCCCAATCTCTTGGTAACTCAATTTCTCTCAACACAACAAATTGCCACTCTCGTGATCTAATTGTTCATGAGAAGAGATGAAGTTCAATTTCTAATCCAAGCCACACGACTTCCAGAATCTCAACTAAGGGAGGTTACATCTCACATACCAACCAAAGTGTATTGATCAAGGAAATCATGAAAGGATGAACTCTAAACTGAATTATGTGGCTCCTTTCTCAAATTCACCACATGATTCATATAGATTAATCCCTCTCTCGATGGTAATTGAATCTGTGAAGAACAAGAGTTTCCTCTTAGATGAACCACTTGAATTGAGAAGGAAAAGAAAAGTTATCAATCCATTCAAATGAACAGAGCTCCTCCCCCTAATGAAAATGGGATTTAGTGAATCATAGCTCAAATTCCAACAACAATTGCAAAGATGAAAATTAAACTAAGTGTAGAGAAGAATGAAGAAGAAGAAGAAGAAGTTCTTCAAACTGAAAATTTAAAGTTGCAAAAAAAACAAAATAGCTTTCAGGTATCCTCCCCGAAATTGAAGAGTGCTCTAAAATTTAAAGTGCTAGAGTGGAAAGTAAAAGTGTCTAAAAATGTGTAAAAGTCTCGGAGCCCCCTCAAGTACAAAACTATTCTCTATTTATACTACTCCTAAAACTCCTTAAAATTCTCCTTTTGGGTTAGCCATTTGGGCCTTGCTCTTGTTGATTTTGCTTCATGAAAGAATTCTTGTGGAATAGAGGAAACAGACTCATTTTTCATTGCTCTGGCCCAATGGCTTGGCGTGTTTGCCAATAACGCCAGCCTTAATGCACGTTTGCAACGTGCAAGGCATTTTTCTGGGAGTGGGATGATGATTGGATTTTTGACGGTATAGAATTTCACAAATGAATTCTCGTTGCAAGTATAGTTTCTAAACCAATCAATAATCCTTTCATGCAAAAAGTTGTTTGTCACTAGTACAAACCCCTAAAATTTATAAACCGAAGTATTCAAACCTCGGGTCGTTCTCCCTAGGAATTACAATAAAGTGTCTTGTTATTGGTTAGAAATGTGTTTTGGGGTTTTGGTAAGAAACATGGAAGTTAAATGGCAAGAAAGTAAACTAAGGCCTAAAAAGGTCTTGGCGAGGGTTGGTGGTCAAGGATCTCTATCCTAATCACTAAGCACAATATGAGAATTGGCAAGGATTAATCTCATTAAATCATCCTCTAACTAGTAGTAAAGGAAAGTCAAATGAGCTATATCAATCCTAGTCCATAAGTCCTAACTCTCCACTAATTCAATTAGTGAGAACTAGAGTCAATGGCTCCCAATCATCAATCTCTTGGACATTAGTGACTCAAGAGGTCCTAAGTTACCTTTCCAAGCCAAGAGTATAAAATTCTACTCTAAAATCCAACCAAGCATTTCATCAAACACTTAGAAGGCATAAAAGGAAAGCATAGTAAAATTGCAAGAAAAGTAAATCTACACTACTCAATTGCAAGGAATTAAACAACAACAAATCAAATGAACACAATTATTATGAATTACCTCTAATTGAATTGAAAGAGAATAGGAGGAACAAAAGTAGATCCACAACAAAGCATAAGAACAACATAAAGAAAATTACAACAAAAGAATAGAAGAAGATGAATGTAACAACAAAAAATTAAAAGGTAGAAGTAGAAGAAAGCAAAGATTAAAACCTAGATCTAAGAACTAATCCTAATCCTAATCCTAGAGAGAAGTGAGAGCTTCTCTCTCTAGAAACTAACTCTAACTACTAAAACTATGACTAATGGTAACTAACATCTAAATGTTGTGAAGTATGTTGATTCTCCCTTCACTCCTTGGGTTAAATAGCATCAGAAATGAGTTGGATTGGGCCCACAAGGCTTTAGAATTCGCTGGCCACGTTTTGCTTTAAGTGAACCAGGTGGCAGCAACGGCGCGTGCACGTACTATGCACGTACGCGTCACCATGTGCGGTTTAACCATAGCAAATCTTATATCGTTTCGAAGCCCTGGATGTTAGCTTTCCAACCCAACTGGAACCGCATCATTTGGACCTCTTTAGCTCAAGTTATGGTCGTTTAAGTGCGAAGAGGTCGGCTTGACAGCTTTCCGGTTCTTTCATTTCTTCAGGAGTTCTCCAACTTTTTATGCTTTCTTTCTTCATTCCCTTGATCCAATCTTTGCCTCCTAAACCTTAAATCACTTAACAAACATATCAAGGCATCTAATGGAATCAAGGTGAATTAAATTTATTTATTTTAAGTCCTAAAAAGCTCAAGTTAAAGGCCTAAAAAGCATGTTTTCACATCTAAGCACAAATAAGGAGACAATCACAAAACCATGCTATTTCATTGAATAAATGTGGGTAAAAGGTGATAAAATTCCCTAAAATCAATACAAGATAAACCCTACAAATTGGGTTTATCAACCTCCCCACACTTAAACCAAGCATGTCCTCATGCTTAAACCAAGAATGAAGTAAGGGTATGCATTTATTCAATGGGAACTAACTAAATGCGCGATGCAATCTACCTATATGCAACTATCTAAATGAATGCAATTGCTTGGTCAAAATAAATCAATTCCCAAGAAGCATATATGCACAAGGGCTAAGGACTAGCAAGTCTAATCTAAAATTGAATTGAGTTATTAAATATTTTTACAAACTTGCATGAGAAGAGATGATCATAGGTGGAAACATGTAATTGAGCATCAAACCCTCACCGGATGTATTTACACTCTATTCGCTCAAGTGTTTAGGGTTGATTCTCTCAATTCTCCCCTAATCATGTTTTCCAAGATTTGTTCTTCTTCTAACAATCAACATATATTTCATGCATGCATACATATATCATGAGGTCTTTTCTTTGGTTGTAATGGGGCTAGGGTCAAGGTATGATGCATATATGGTTAAGTGAGCTTGAAATTTGAATCTTTGATAAGCTTAAACTTCCCACCTAACCTATGACATCCTATACAATTTCAAAGCTAGCCTAACTACCCATTTTTCACCTTTTCACATACTTATGCATTTTCTTTTTCATTTCACAACACTTATGCATTGATCTTATTGAGCTTCGCTTTGGGGTATTTGTCCCCTTTTTATTATTTTTCTTCTTTTTTCTTTCTTTTTCTATTTTTTTTCTTTTCCATATTATTTTTTCTTTTCTTTTTCTTCTGTTTTTCTCATTTTTTTTCTTTCTATATACAAGAACCTTAATGCATAAGGTTTTACATTTGATCAATACATGAGTATGTACCCAATTCCCAATATTTTCAATAGCAATACAAAACTTACCCTTTTATTCACCCAATGTCCCAAGGTTTCCACACTTGAATGATACTCACACACACTAGCCTAAGCTAATCAAAGATCCAAATAAGGACTTTTATTGTTTTCCGCTTTAAGGCTTGTAATGTGCTAAATTAAAGAACCAAGTGGGTTAATCGTAGGCTCAAATTGGCTAACAATGGAAGATAAAAGGTAAGGCTATTTGGGTAAGTAAGCTCAATGAAATGATGGCCTCAATCATATAAATGCATGAATACACAAAATAATGGACATAAAGAATCAAACAAATCAAAGATTACATTTATAGAAAGAGAATAATGTACACAAGAAGGAAAATAAGTGGTTATAAGATGTAACCACACCATTAGGCTCAAAACTCACTTGCTTGTGTTCTTAGCTCAAAAACATGATCCACAAGATATATAATTCAAGCAAGTTTAATGAAAAGTTTTCACTCAAATCAATTGGTGCCCTATAGATAGAAATCCTTGAAAATTTTCATTATTTTGACTAAGCTTATTTTGTATATATATGCAAAAATAAGAAAATGCAAGTAAAAATCCTAAAATCCTAAAATGAAGGGATAAGAAATTTGTCACCCAAAATCGCCGACCGGTCGGACGACCTCCCCACACATAAAAGTTTGCACCGTCCTCGGTGCACTCAAAGATGAGCAAGGGGGTATGGCGACTCTCCGGATTGCTGCGTGTTCTTAGTCTTGCTTCCATGTTTTCTTGTGGTGCATTCATCATAAAAAGCAAAAATATAACACCATAAGATGAGAAGATATAAAAGCAAGGAAGCATACATTGTTGGAATAAGGTAAATCACTAGAAATGAGTGAGTGAATTAGTGTGACATTGATGACAAATAGGTGTGTGAATTCTAAATTGCGCGGTTTAGAACACACATTAGCATAAAAAGCTATGTCACAAAAGAAGCATGCACTTTACTCATTCTAGTATGCTTGAGATGCTTAAAGTGAACTTGTAAGGTAAAACAAGCATTGAAGAAGCATGAAAGCATTCAAGCTAAACATATATGGATGCATAGAATCAAGAAATACAATGCATTAGGGTAAATGCATAACATCCATCAAGAAGTTGCCTAATCACAAAATAAGGCTCAAATCACATGGTGGCCAAATCATGCAATTCAAAAAGAGTTACAAGCTCGAAGGCAACTCTCATCACTTGGTATTCTTAAAAGGTAAGCATGAAAAACTCAAAATCAAGTAGCAAAATATAACCTCAATACTAGAATCCAACAAATATTATCTAAAAACATTCATGCTAAAATAGCATTTAGGCAATAAGAGGCAACAATGTGTAGTAAACAAGATCAATAAGCCAACACTTATAATGAAAATGGAGGAAATAAAATGAAAACTAAACTAAAACTAACTAACTAACTAACTAACTAACTAATTATCTAACTAAAATAAATGGTTATCCATGGTGTTTGGAAGTGTTGGATGAAGGGTAGGAGAGGGAAGGAAGAAAGGAGGAGGAAAGAAATAGAAAAAGGAGAAGAAAAGAAATGTGGATTGAAGGAAGGGAAGCCACACGTACGCGCGCATGCCGCGCGCACGCGGATGGTTTATTTCGAGAGTGGCGCGTACGCGTCATGTGCGCGAGCGCGCAAATAGGTTTGTGCCAAAGGCACAACGTTGGCGCGGCGCAGGCACAACTCTCTGGAAAAATGCATGGAATGTGGAACTTCTCAATCCACGCGTACGCACGCATGGCGCGCTCGCGTGGATGGTCCAAAACACTTGATGCACGCATACGCGCGCGGTGCGCGTAGGCGTGGATGGTGCTCTGTTTTTAAAAAATTTTTTGCTATGTTTTTTTGCACCAATCCAAGCATTCCAAACCTCCAAACAGCTACCAAGATGCCATAAAATCTTATTTAACATACTAAACTACCAATTAAACTCAACTAACTAAACAAAACATGAAATTAAACTAATTTTACTAATATGTACAAAAGAGAAAATGAAAAGAATTTACCATGGTGGGTTGTCTCCCACCTAGCACTTTTGTTTATTGTCCTTAAGTTGGACTCATGAGGAGCTCCTCATCAAGGTGGCTTGTGCTTGTACTCATCTCGGAATTCCCACCAATGCTTGGTTCTCCATTGTGCCCCAAGATTTCTTATGGATTGAGCCAAGTGTTGATGGAGTTCTTCACAAGCTAGGGGCTCCCAATGTTGATCCTCTTTTTCTAATCCAGGATCCCACACTTTATTTTCACACCCGTCTTGAAGTTGATTATCATTATTAGTCCATCCGGGTGGTAAGTAAGGTGAATTCTCTATATAGTGGCCAACAACCCTCCTAGACCCATCTATTTGAGCACTACTCCAACCTTTATATCTCATGTTTGATGCATCAACCATAATGAGCCTTGATTTGCAACGCCCACCATAAAACCTTTTCCGCTTACGCTTCATCCCACAAAGTTCCCTAAGTTGGCCATCCGTTTCAAGCAAACCATATTCAAGTGGGATAATAAAACTAATAGAAATGAATTTCACCCACTCAAATGAAGGTGTAGATGGAAACCTAGGCAAAGATGCTTCCAAAGATCTTGACAAAGCATAACCAACCCTCGTTCTTCTATTTCTAGGGACTTCCACCTCTTCACAAGATCTCTTAATCTCAATCCTTTGTTCAACAATTTTATATAAACCTTTTCCTTTACTCAAATCATAATAGGGAGGGTGAGAAAAATTTACCTCCTCAACGCTTTCAAATCCAACCGGAGAAGGTTCTTCATGCTCAAAGGATTCTTCACCACTAAGACTTGATGCTTGATCTTCATCT
>NW_026265014.1:38510-39295 GCF_000817695.3 Arachis duranensis | reverse complement strand
TATTCACATATATACAATAACCAATAACATAACACCATTGCAACTCCCCGGCAACGGCGCCATTTTGATGATTGGATTTTTGACGGTATAGAATTTCACAAATGAATTCTCATTGCAAGTATAGTTTCTAAACCAATCAATAATCCTTTCATGCAAAAAGTTGTTTGTCACTAGTACAAACCCTAAAATTTATAAACCGAAGTATTGGAACTCGGGTCGTTCTCCCTAGGAATTACAATAAAGTGTCTTGTTATTGGTTGTGAGTTATTTTGGGGTTTTGATAAGAAGCATGAAAGATAAATGACAAGAAAGTAAACCCTAAAAAGGTCTTGGCAAGGGTTGGTGGTCAAGGATCTCTATCCTAATCACTAAGCACAATATGAGAATTGGCAAGGATTAATCTCATTAAATCATCCTCTAACTAGTAGTAAAGGAAAGTCAAATGAGCTATATCAGTCCTAGTCCATAAGTCCTAACTCTCCACTAATTTAATTAGTGAGAACTAGAGTCAATGGATCCCAATCATCAATTACTTGGACATTAGTAACTCAAGAGCTCCTAAGTTACCTTTCCAAGCCAAGAGTATAAAATTCTACTCTAAAATCCAACCAAGCATTTCATCAAACATTTGGAAGGCATAAAAGGAAAGCATAGTAAAATTGCAAGAAAAGTAAATCTACACTACTCAATTGCAAGGAATTAAACAACAACGAATCAAATGAACACAATTATTATGAATTACCTCTAATTGAATTGAAAGAGAATAGGAGGAACAAAAGTAGATC
>NW_026265014.1:35198-38251 GCF_000817695.3 Arachis duranensis | reverse complement strand
AAAAAGAAAAAGAGCTGAATCTTAAAGTGCAAGTAATGTAAATTGCAGAAACTTAAAGTGCAAGGAATATAAATGACTTGAAAAATAAAAGGGGAATGGGAATTGGATATGCAGGAATTAAACAAGGAAAAGCAAAATTTAACAGAATGAAAAGTAATTGATGGAATTAGTTGAATGGATCTCAAACTAAAAGGAAAATAAGCTTGGCGTAGTAATTAAACAAGGAAATTAAAATGGAAACCAATAGATCTCAGGACCCAAGAGACTAGATAACTCGTCTAGATCTCAATGCCTTCCTAGATTCAATTCAGAGAGCAAATGCAAAATTAAAGAAGAGAGCAATGTAGAAATGTAAATCCAAGTTTAATTTCCAGAAGTTGCAGTAAGAAAAACAGAGAGATCTCAAAGTGAGATTGAGACAGAATTTCCTCAATTCTTCAACACCCAAGACTCAAGACAAGTGTAGATGAAATTGAAAACAAGAAAACTAAGAGGAAGAGAATTCAATTCTCCTTCCCCAAGACTCAGAATCTCAAAATAGCTCAGGACCCAAAAGTGGAATTGGGTTGATAGTGGCCTCCGTTGATTGCTCTTGGTGTTGGGAAGAAATCCACTCGTGAACCGGGCCATGAACAATTCACGTTTGAGTCAACGTTTGAGGCAAACGTTGACTCAAACATCTTCGCGTGTAAAATTATGCAGCTAGGCCAAGATGCTGTCATCCACGTTTGGCTCAACGTTTGAGGTCAAACGTGAGCTCAAACGTGGACCTTCCCATGCTCCCTTTTTGGCCAACGTTTGGCCCAACGTTTGAGGCAAACGTTGGCGCAAACGTTGCTCAACTAAACCATCAATCAGGGGTGCTTTGCCATGCTCTTCCTTGCCAAAATGTAGCCAACGTTTGACCTCACATTTGAGGCAAACGTTGGCTCAAACGTTGCCGTGCCCAGGAGCTCTATTTTCCTTCTTTTTGGCGCCAACGTTTGACCTCACGTTTGAGGCAAACGTTGGTGCAAACGTTGCCTTCCCCTGCTTCTTCTTCAGCCAACGTTTGCCTCAATGTTTGAGGCAAACATTGGCGCAAACATTGGCTCTTCCCAGGGTGTTCTTCATCTGCTTCTCACGTTTGAGTTAATGTTTGAGGCAAACGTTAGCTCAAACGTGAATCCCTTCTTTCCAAGCCCATTCTTGCAACCTTCTTCCAAGCTTTATTCCTCCTGTCATCAATCAACAATTGTATCAAAGCTATGCCATAATCATGAGAATTATTCTTCTTCTTGTCATGTGAGCAATTATGGTGCAAAAACTCATGAAAATGCATCAATTTTATCCATGGTTGATTGAATCAAAGGAAACATGAATTTCAACCCAATTGGCTTACTTATGGCTTAAGAAAGTGCATAAAACTAAATGAAAACAAAGAAAAAAGACTAGTGAAACTAGGCTAAGATGACTTGTCATCACAACACCAAACTTAAAACTTGCTTGTCCCCAAGAAAGAACAGAATTATTAAGAAGAAAGAATGAAAAAGGAAGAGAATGCTCATGTTAGCAGAATATTATTGGTAGCTCATGGGGTTTTATGTAGATATGTAACTACTCACTTCTTATTGACATGTAGGCCTAGAAAGTTTCCTCTAAGCATCAAGCAACACACTGCTATGACCTCTCATTACTCCTTTGTCCTTGTTTTACTGAATTTTTTTTCTTTATAAACTTTAGTTCAGTGTCATGTGTAACAAGCTCTTTTCTTTATTTATGCTTGACACATTATTCACTTTAGACACTTGGCTCACATGCCTTCTTAGAACATTGATGCCTGATGACAAGTCATCATATACCCATTTTTCAAGCTAATTTCACTTGTTTTATTAGTCTTTATGCACTTTCTTGCATCCTAAGTAAGTGATTTGGAGTGAAAATGCATAATTTCTTTAGATTAAGCAACTACCATGAATTTGAAATTAATGTTAACTCATGAGGTTTAAGCTAATTTTAATTGAATTTTAATTGATTTATAAGCCTTGTGAATTTAGTGATACTTGGAGTGGTTGTTTTGGTTTATTGTAGGTGAAGAAAGAAAGAAAAAAAGGAAAAACGTGGCCTAAGAAAGCGTGGCCCAAGGAGAAGAAAACATGGTCAAAGGAAGGAGAAGTGTGCCGCATGTAAAGAAGGGAGCAAGCATTGCCCTCCACAAGGGCATACTGCCCTCTAGGAGGGCAACATAAGGAAACAAGGCTTGAAAGGCAACTCTGCCCTGCCCACGACAAGGGCAGAGCACAAAATTGTGCCTTGGATCAAAGAAGAGCAAAACCTTGCCCTGCCCTCCACAAGGGCAGTATCGGGCCTTCATGGAAAATAAATCAAAGGAAAAAGCCTACCAATGCTTGCCACAAGAGTTGAACACGGGACAATGAGGAAGCAAGGAACTAAGCTTCATTATGGTGCCAAGAAAGCCAAGGAAAAGGAGTAGCATGTGTTTCGGCCATGTCTCGAACGCGGGACTTCAGTTTGGAAACACTGCCCTGCCCTCCGCGAGGGCAGGGCAGCATTTTATTGTGGCACGGCCAGCGCACCAACCTGGCGCACCAAAGCATCATCCGGCAGCACCAGCAGCACGCACAGGCATCAAATCTGGTGCACCAGAATTTTCTGCCCTGCCCTCCGCGAGGGCAGGGCAGCATCCTGCAGCACACACCAACGCACCACGCTCGCACCAAGGCTGCACGCATCAATTTTCTGCCCTGCCGTCCACAAGGGCAGGGCAGCCTCCTGGAAGCTAATTCTTCATGGGCTAAAATTGGATTAAAAATCCAATAAAATTCATTTCTTCACCAAATCAAAAGCCCATCCAAATCCCAAGATCCAAGAATAGAAAGTGTATAAATAGAAGATAGTTTGATGTAATTAGGACCTTTTACTTTACTTTTGAACTTTGAATTTTCCTTTGAACCTTTACTTTTATTTTGAGCTTTTGAACTTTCTCTTAGGGACTTCACTGAGATTTCAGAGAATTGGGGAGGAGAATTGATCTCTCTTCTTCCTCGTTCTTG
>NW_026265014.1:33162-34935 GCF_000817695.3 Arachis duranensis | reverse complement strand
AATCTCCATTCAAAATCTCTTTAATTCCTCTTCTGCATAATTAAGTTGAATTTCAATTCCTTTACTGCTTCTTCTTCAATTTCTTGTTAATTGCTTTGTGGGCTTGGATCTGGGAAGGCAATTGAGATCTAGACTTTGCTTTCTAGTCTCTTGAGTCCTGAGATCCCTTTTTCCTCTTTGGTTCTTCTATGAACCTTTGCTGCAGTTTAATTTCATTTTCTGTCTGAATGTTAATTACTTCCAATTTATCTTCTACTTTATTAATTGTTGCAATTTACTTTCTCTTGCTGGAATTCTGAATTCCCAATCCTTAATTCCCTTTTCCATTCAAGCAATTTAAATTTCTTGCAATTTAAGTTACTGCAATTTACATTTCTTGCACTTTAAGTTTCAGTCATTTAATTTCTTGTTCTTTAAGATTCAACACTTTTACTTTCCTGTCTTTCAATTTACTGCAATTCTCCTCTCTCCCTTTACATTCCAAGCAATTTAGCTTCTGTTAAAGATAAACCACTCAACCAATACTTGATTCGCTTGACTAAATCAACCACTAAACTAAAATTGCTCAATCCTTCAATCCCTGTGGGATCGACATCACTCATGTGAGTTATTATTACTTGATGCGACCCGGTACACTTGCCGGTGAGTTTTGTGTCGGATGGTTTTCCGCACATCAAGTTTTAAAACTTCATTCTAGCTATAGATTGAAGTTTCATTGATTTTCTGGATATGTGTGTTTATTATTGTGTGTTTGTATGACAGGTACAAGAAGATCTTCCCCTGTCCTCTCTGAAATTGACCAAAGAACTCTTCGAAGAATAAGAAGAGCTGAAAGAGGAAAGAACGTTATTGGAGAGGAAGAATCTGAGGAGGAATTCCAAGAGATGGAAGGAGATCCATCAAATCTCAATCAGCCAGGAGGAGGGGCCAGCAATAACCCACAACAAAGAAGGGTCCTGGCTTCATACACATTTGCAAATGCTAGACACTGTGGAAGTAGCATTCTTACTCCTAATGTCAATGCAAACAATTTTGAACTAAAGCCACAACTCATCACTTTGGTTCAAAACAACTGTTCTTTTGGAGGAGGACCATTGGAGGACCCAAATCAACACTTATCCACCTTCTTGAGGATTTGTGATACTGTGAAAACCAATGGTGTGCCTTCTGACAGCTACAAGTTATTGCTCTTTCCATTTTCTCTCAGAGACAAAGCCACTCAATGGCTACAGACATTTCCAAAGGAGAGCATCAACACGTGGGATGACTTGGTAAGCAAGTTCCTTGCCAAATTTTATCCCCTCAAAGGATCATAAGATTGAAGATTGAGGTGCAGACATTCACTCAAATGGAGGCTGAAAATTTATATGAAGCATGGGAAAGATATAAGGCACTATTGAGGAAATGTCCACCAGAGATGTTCACTGAGTGGGACAAGCTGCAGAACTTCTATGAGGGACTCACTCTTAAGGCTCAAGAAGCACTTGATCATTCAGCTGGAGGCTCTTTACAACTCATGAAAACTACAGAGGAAGCTCAAAACCTCATTGATATGGTGGCCAATAACCAATATTTCTTTGCTCATCAAAGACAACGCCAACCATCACAAAGAAGAGGAGTAATGGAGTTGGAAGGAGTGGATTCAATTCTAGCTCAGAACAAGATAATGCAGCAGCAGATTCAACAACAATTTGAGCAAATGGCCAAAAGGATTGATGGCCTGCAAGTTGCATCAGTAAATGCCACAAGCCAACCATCAACTACTTGGGGGCA
>NW_026265014.1:31845-32763 GCF_000817695.3 Arachis duranensis | reverse complement strand
TCTGTTGAAAAACCATCAAGCTCACTACCAAGTGACACCATTCCTAACCCAAAAGAGGAATGCAAGGCAATACAGTTGAGGAGTGGAAAAATACTGTTGAAAGATGAATAAGCCACCAAGAAGCCTAAAGAGAGTGACGAGAAACAGGTTGAAAAAGAGGCAGCCAATGATGAAGATGCAACAGCAAGCAATCAACCTCAGAATCAACCTCAAGAAAAAGAAGATAGGCCACAGAATCTAAAGAAAGGAAAGCAGATCATGGAAGAACCAATTCTAAGACAACTTCAAGGGGAGAAAAGCTTGACACCCCCACTGCCTTATCCTCAAAAATTCCATAAGGAGACAAAGGACCGACACTTTTCTAAATTCCTAGAGACTTTCAAGAAACTGGAAATCAACATACCTTTAGCTGAGGCATTGGAGCAAATGCCTCTGTATGCCAAGCTTTTGAAGGAGCTCATCAATAAAAAGAGAGATTGGAATGAGAAGGAAACGGTAATGCCCAGTGAGGAATGTAGCGCCATGCTCCAAAAAGGAATTCCACCAAAGCTTAAAGATCCAGGGAGTTTTGTAGTGTCATGCACCATAGGCAAACTAGCCTTGGACAAAGCTCTCTGTGATCTTGGAGCTAGTATCAACTTAATGCCCTTATCCATGATAAGGAAGCTGGCTATAAAAGAACTCAAACCCACCAGGATGTCACTAGTCATGGCCGACAGATCAATCAAGACACCAAATGGAATTGTAGAAAATTTGCTAGTAAAGGTTGGAGAATTTATCTTCCCTGCGGACTTTGTAATCCTAGATACTGATGAGGAAGGAAACAATTCAATCATATTGGGAAGACCATTTCTAGCAACTGCAAGAGCCATCATAGATGTGGAAAAAGGAGAAATGATTTTCAGAGTACACAATGAG
>NW_026265014.1:28915-29488 GCF_000817695.3 Arachis duranensis | reverse complement strand
GCCAAGAGGTGGCATGACAGGAAGATTTTGAAGAAAGAATTCAAACTTGGACAACAAGTACTCTTGTACAACTCACGACTCAAGATATTCCCTGGCAAGCTTAAGTCTAAGTGGACTGGTCCATATTTGGTAACTAAGGTCTTTCCTTATGGGAGTATTGAATTGCTAGATGAAGCAACAAAGAGTCGGTTTATAGCAAATGGTCATAGAGCAAAATTATACCTAGGAGGACAATGGAACAAGGAAAAAGAGGTTCAGAACCTAAATCCTCCTTGAAGCGAAAATAGAAGATGTCAAGCTAGTGACAATAAAAGAGCGCTAGTTGGGAGGCAACCCAACCTGAGGTAGTTTTCTTTCATAGCTTTTTCAATAAAAATGTTGAATAATTGGTATGGATTGCAAGGAGCTAAGTTTGGTGTTGTACACCAAAACAATTTAAGGGAGAATGAAAGATTCTAAGTTTGGTGTTCCACCAAAAATATCATTTAAAAACACATTCTCACCTCTTGCATGATGCTAGCTCCAAGCAACCAAACACATTATTCAACTGTTTAATTGCTTTCTAGCTTTAAT
>NW_026265014.1:26495-27192 GCF_000817695.3 Arachis duranensis | reverse complement strand
TCTTTATGCACTTTCTTGCATCCTAAGTAAGTGATTTGGAGTGAAAATGCATAATTTCTTTAGATCAAGCAACTACCATGAATTTGATGCTAACTCATGAGGTTTAAGCTAAATTTAACTGAATTCTAATTGATTTATAAGCCTTGTGAATTTAGTGATACTTTGAGTAGTTGTTTTGGTTGATTGTAGGTGAAGAAAAGAAGAAAAGAGAAAGCGTGGCTTAAGAAAGCGTGGCCCAAGGAGAAAAGGTGTGGCGCAAGAAGGAAGGAAGCAAGTATTGCCCTCCACAAGGGCACACTGCCCTCTAGGAGGGCAACATAAGCAAACAAGGCTTGAAAGGCAACTCTGCCCTGCCCACGACAAGGGCAGAGCACAAAATTATGCCTTGGATCAAAGAAGAACAAAACCTTGCCCTGCCCTCCACAAGGGCAGTATCGGGCCTTCATGGAAAATAAATCAAAGGAAAAAGCCTACCAATGCTTGCCACAAGAGTTGAACACGGGACAATGAGGAAGCAAGGAACTAAGCTTCATTATGGTGCCAAGAAAGCCAAGGAAAAGGAGTAGCGTGTGTTTCGGCCATGTCTCAAACGCGGGACTTCAGTTTGGAAACACTGCCCTGCCCTCCGCGAGGGCAGGGCAGCATTTTATTGTGGCACGGCCAGCGCACCAACCTGGCGCACCAAAGCATCATCCGA
>NW_026265014.1:15169-26140 GCF_000817695.3 Arachis duranensis | reverse complement strand
AGATAGTTTGATGTAATTAGGACCTTTGACCTTTTCCTTTACTTTTGAACTTTGAATTTTCCTTTGAACCTTTACTTTTATTTTGAGCTTTTGAACTTTCTCTTAGGGACTTCACTGAGACTTCAGAGAATTGGGGAGGAGAATTGATCTCTCTTCTTCCTCGTTCTTGTGTGGCCATTTTTTATTTTTCTTGTTTGAGTTTTGGGTGTGAAGAATTGAGGAAATTCTGTCTCAATCTCCATTCAAAATCTCTTTAATTCCTCTTCTGCATAATTAAGTTGAATTTCAATTCCTTTACTGCTTCTTCTTGAATTTCTTGTTAATTGCTTTGTGGGCTTGGATCTGGGAAGGCAATTTAGATCTAGACTTTGCTTTCTAGTCTCTTGAGTCCTGAGATCCCTTTTTCCTCTTTGGTTCTTCTGTGAACCTTTGCTGCAGTTTAATTTCATTTTCTGTCTGAATGTTAATTACTTCCAATTTATCTTCTACTTTATTAATTGTTGCAATTTACTTTCTCTTGCTGGAATTCTGAATTCCCAATCCTCAATTCCCTTTTCCATTCAAGCAATTTAAATTTCTTGCAATTTAAGTTACTGCAATTTACATTTCTTGCACTTTAAGTTTCAGTCATTTAATTTCTTGTTCTTTAAGATTCAGCACTTTTACTTTCCTGTCTTTCAATTTACTGCAATTTTCCCCTCTCCCTTTACATTCCAAGCAATTTAGCTTCTGTTAAAGATAAACCACTCAACCAATACTTGATTCACTTGACTAAATCAACCACTAAACTAAAATTGCTCAATCCTTCAATCCCTGTGGGATCGACCTCACTCATGTGAGTTATTATTACTTGATGCGACCCGGTACACTTGCCGGTGAGTTTTGTGTCGGATCGTTTTCCGCACATCAATGCCCATCACCTCTTTGGGTTACTAAATGTCTTGTAGCTAGGTTGCTCTTGATAGTGGACTTTCAGTTGATAATCCCGGGTTAGTTAACCCAAGTTACCAAGTGTTGATGCACTCCAAAGAACTTAATAGTCCAAGCAGATCCTAGTACAAAGACACCACAGGCATATATTCTAAGGTTCAAGCTATTGGTGTCTAGCTTTGTTTCTTTTTTTTTCTTTTGTTCTGTTGCCACTTTTGGCTTTTTCTTTTCTCTTTTTGTTTTTCTTTTCACCCAAGGACTTTTATTCTGTTGAGATTCATAGACAGTGAACTACTTTCTACTTAAAAAGAGAACAATCTATTCCTTTTATTCACTAACAGTGAGTTACCACACAATCACACATACATGCCACCACTTACTATTATTTGACTTCTAGCTAGCAAAGAACCATCTTACTTCATGTTTCAAACATTTCTTTTATTGAATTGAAAAGACTTAGGGGACAAAGCATGCATTAGTTAAGTGAAAGTAAACACACAAGCACATACTTAGACTAGCCTACTTATTGCAAAGAATATTCAAGATGCACAACTACTAAACTAATAGTTACTGTTAAGATGGGCATATTCAAACTTCCAATTTAGAGTAATTCAATGCTGATGGAGTTAAGTGACAATACAACCTCTTGGTGGCTTCTTCTTCTTACTCTCAGCTAATGGTGTGTAGCCCTCCCAAGAGAGTGATTGAATTCCTGTAGAGTTAATGGAAGTTGCTTGTTTCTCAAGCCCTTAGGTAATTGGTTAGTGTGCAAGACTTTCTTGTAGGCTTTTGAACTTACTTTGGTGTGTAAACACCAAACTTAGTCCCTTGCCACTGCTTCTGATGCATCAAGTTAACCACATGTGAAATCCTTATGTCTTTGCTAAAGGCAATAAAACTAAAAACTAGAAACAGACAATGATTAAATGATTCATCTGATTGCTTGGAGCTAGCAACCCTTTATGCAGAAGGTGAGAATGTGTTTTTAAATGAGATTTTGGTGGAACACCAAACTTAGAATCCTTCATTCTCCCTTAAATTGTTTTGGTGTGCAATACCAAACTTAGCTCCTTGCAATATAGGTGAATCTACTTAACCTTTTTATTGAACTAGCTATGAAAAAAAGAACTACCTCAGGTTGGGTTGCCTCCCAACAAGCGCTCTTTTAATGTCACTAGCTTGACATCCTTCATTCTTTGATCATGGGGGTTGAAAATCATAGTGCCTCAACTTTTCTCCTCTTACTATGAACTTCCTTACAGTCTCCTCTTTGATGATCTATAGGTGTTCAGGTGAAAGGACCCGGTTCACAGTGTAGTATTCAGATAATTGTGAAGACACTTTCATTGGTTGTGTGTTTAACACTACTTTATCCCCTGGTGAAAAGCCTTCAGTAGGGATCTTCTTGTTTCTCCATCCTTTTGGCCTCTTCTTCTTTTCTTTCTCAGAAGATAATTCATGCCTTGGTGGTTCTTTATTTGGGGTGTTGAGGTTACCTTGTGAATTTGGTGATACTTTGATTGGTTGTTTTGATTAATTGTAGGTGAAGAAAAGAAGAAAGCGTGGCCTAAGAAGTGTGGCTCAAGGAAGAAAAAGTGTAGCCAAGGAAGGAAGAAGTGTGGCACGAGTTGAACCCATGACCAAGGGGGAGTGGGGAAGCGCTACTCCAAAAGAAAACAAGCCAAAAAAATGGCCAAATGCATCATCCAAGGTTCGAACTCAGCACCTTGAGGAAGCAAGGATCAAGGGCATTACAAGGAACCCAAGGAAATTCCACCAGCGCATGCTTCCCTCAAGTTTCGAACCAAGGACCTTCCCTTGGAAGAGCCAATGCTCAGCTCACTTAGTGAGCAGAGCGCTACTTCATGGGCATCACGCAAGCACCAAGACACGGGCCAGGGGAGTGGAGCACGCAACAAATTTGGCACGGTCCAGCATCACAAGGCACGCACAAGACATGCACCAAGGCACCAATGCTCAGCTCAACTTGTGAGCTGAGCATTCCCCTGATGCATTGCACGCTACAAGGGAATCCACACAAGGCCTTAATGCTCAGCTCAACTTGTGAGCTGAGCATCCCCCTGGAAGCAAATTCTTCATGGGCTGAAAATTGAATTAAAAATCCAACTTAATTCATTTCTTCACCAAATCAAAAGCCCATCCAAATTCCAAAATCCAAGAATAGAAAGTGTATAAATAGGAGCTAGTTTGATGTAATTAGGGACCTTTAGACTTCATTTTGAATTTTCCTTTTTACTTGCATTTTAATTTTGAACTTTGGAATTTCTTAGAGAATTGGGAAGGAGAATTGATCTCTCTTCTTCCTTGTTCTTGCTTGAGCACTCTTTACTTTTCTTGCTTTGGATCTTGGGTGAAGAATTGAAGAACTTCTGTTTCAATCTCACCTTGAGATCTCTTGTTTATTTTTTTCTGCATAATTGAATTTTACTTTCTGTTTATTGCTTCTGCTTCTACTCTTTCTGCAATTTCCTTTTCTTTACTTCTTTTGCAATTGTTCTTGTTGGATCAAGGAAGGATTTGAGATCTAGACTTGTTATCTAGTCTCTTCCACTCCTAAGATCTTGAACCACCTTTAAATTGCTGCAAATTAAGCACTGCTTTCCTGTTTTTAAATTCTTCAAGGCATTTTACTTTTCTGTCAAGATTTACTTCACTGCAAGCCAATTTCCTCTTTTATGTTTAATGCAATCTACTTGTTCTTGTTTAAATTCTGCAATCCTAATTCTCAATCCTTTTTACAATTCAAGAAATTTACATTTCTTGCACTTTAAGCTTCATCCATTTAAATTTCTTGCAATCTAAGTTCCTGCACTTTATATTACTTGCACTTTAAGATTCAGTCTCTTTACTTCTTTGCTCTTTAGTTTACTGCAATTCTCCCTTTCCCCTTTACATTTTATGCAATTTAGCTTCTGTCAATTATAAACACTCAACCAATACTTGATTCGCTTGACTAAATCAATCACTAAACTAAAATTGCTCAATTCTTCAATCCCTGTGGGATCGACCTCACTCTAAGTGAGTTTTACTACTTGATGCGACCCGGTACACTTGCCGGTGAGTTTTGTGTCGGATCGTTTTCCGCACATCAAGTTTTTGGCGCCGTTGCTGGGGATTGAATTAGATTGACAATGATTAAGTGAAGTGGAGATCTAGATCAAGCACTTTTTCTTTTCTGTTTCTTTATTTTCTTACTAACCCATTAACTGTTTGAATTTTTGCTTAAGCTAACTAACTTCACTCTAGCAATAGAGTGTTTAATTCTGGTTCATGGTTCTGTGTTTATGTCAGGAGGAAGAAGCGATGAATCCACACCTTTGATCCTGAAACACTTTGGAGGTTGAGAAGAGAACCAAGAAATGGAGGAAAATCTAACAAATCCACCAGGTGGAGCAGCCAACAACAACAACAATCCACCTCAGAGAAGAGTTTTGGCTTCCTATACATTTGCAAATCCTAGACATTGTGGGAGTAGCATTCTCACCCCAAATGTTAATGCAAATAACTTTGAACTAAAGCCACAACTCATTACCTTGGTTCAAAACAATTGTTCTTATGGAGGAGGACCACTTGAAGATCCAAATCAACACTTGTCTACTTTCTTGAGGATTTGTGACACTGTCAAAACCAATGGAGTGCATCCTGACAGCTACAAGCTACTGCTCTTTCCATTCTCTCTCAGAGACAAAGCCACTCAATAGTTGGAATCCTTCCCAAGAGATAGCATCAACAATTGGGATGATTTGGTAACCAAGTTTCTTGCCAAATTTTACCCACCTCAAAGGGTCATTAGGTTGAAGACTGAGGTACAAACATTCACACAAATGGAGGCTGAACCCATCTATGAGGCATGGGAGAAATACAAGGCTCTAATAAGGAAGTGTCCTCCTGAAATTTTCACTGAATGGGATAGGTTGCAGAATTTTTATGAAGGCTTGACATTGAAATCCCAGGAACCATTGGATCACTCAGTTGGAGGCTCTTTGCAGCTCATGAAAACTGCAGAGGAGGCCCAAAATCTCATTGATATGGTGGCTAACAACCAGTATTTCTTTGCTCACCAAAGGCAACGCCAACTATCACAAAGGAAAGGAGTAATGGAGTTGGAAGGAGTGGACTCAATTCTAGCTCAAAACAAAATAATGCAGCAGCAAATTCAACAACAATTTGAGCAAATGGCCAAGAGGATTGATAGCCTCCAAGTTGCAGCAGTCAACACAAGCCAATCATCAACCAAATGGGGGAAAATGAAGAAAACCAAGAAGATCAGCAGCAGGAACAACCTCAATATGTGCACAACCAAAGCTCCGGCCAAAATGAAGTCTATGGTGACACCTACAATCCATCCTGGAAGAATCATCCAAACATAAGATGGGGAGATAACCACACTCAAAACCAGCAACCATGGCAAAGAAACTTATACCAAAACAACTCAAGAAACAACCAAAACCACAACCAGCAAAATACTAGCCCCAATCCATATAGAAAACCCCAAAACAACCACCCAAATTCTAGCTACTATCAACCCAATAACCAAACCACTAACCAAAACACCTACCATCAACCTTCAACATCTCACAACCAGCCACAAGCGTCACAAGACACTCAAAGAATCTCCAATTTGGAGATATTGATGGAAAAGATGATGAAGCACCAAGAGATAATGATGGAGAAACTCATGAAAAATCAAAAGATGGCAAAACAAGATCAGGAAGCAGCACGGAAGGATCAAGCCATAACAAGTAAAAACCAAAAAGCTACAATCAAAAACCAAGAAGTTTCAATCAGAAATCTTGAGAGGCATATCGAACAAATGGCTAAACAAATTGCAGAGATGGGTGAAAAGCAATCAAATGCATCCCCTATTGCTACTCAAGACCACCCAAGGGACAAAGGAAAAGCTACAAAGTGGGAGGAGTGCAAAGCAATCATGGTGGAAAGTGAGAACGAAGCCATCAATTAGGAAGAGCACAATAGAAAAGTTCCACAAGAAGAGACAGAAGAAAGAAGTGAAGAGGAGAGAAAGACCAAGAATGCAAAAAGCTCAAAGAGAGATGAGGACATCATTGAAACACAACTACAAGAGAAGACGGAAGGGGTGAAGCCATATGTCCCCAAACTTTCGCACCCTCAGAGGTTCAAAAAAGAAAACGAGGATAAGCAATATTCAAAGTTCCTGGACATATTCAAGACACTCAGCATCAATATTCCTTTCTTAGAAGCACTTGAACAGATGCCATTATATGCCAAATTTATGAAAGAAGTGCTAACAAAGAAAATACCCTTGAAAGAAGGACAAATTGTTGAAATGACAATGGAGTGTAGTGCTATTCTCCAAAGAGGTCTACCAGAGAAGAAGGATGATCCTGGAAGGTTTTATATACCTTGTACCATAGGAGACATAACTATTGAGAAATCATTTTGTGACCTTGGTGCAAGCATAAACTTGATGCCTCTATCTCTCATGAGTAAGCTTCAAATTTTTGAACTGAAACCCACTCGAATAGCTCTTCAAATGGGTGACAAGTCCATTCAGCAAGCAATCGGAGTTGTAGAGAATGTGCTGGCAAAAGTGGGAAAATTCCTTCTCCCAGATGATTTTGTCATCCTGGATATGGAGGAGGACCCTAACACTCCCATCATCCTGGGGAGGCCTTTCCTGGCTACGGGTAGAGCATTGATAGATGTTGAAAAAGGGGAATTGCTGCTGAGAGTGCATGATGAGCACCTAGCATTCCATGTTTTTAAAACCCTGCATGAGCCCACTCAAGAAGAAGATTGTATGGAGGATAAAGCCAGGGATCAAAGCTTGAAAGAGGCATTCAATGAGTTAAATCCAAGAATTCTAAATCCATGCTTGAAAGAAGTAGAGATGGTGCAACAGACCAAAGAAATCAAGGAAGAACTAGATCCAAAACCCCCAGATGAGAACCTCAACACTCTAGATAAAGAACCACCAAGGCAGGGAGTATCTTTTGAGAAAGAAAAGAAGAAGAGGCCAAGAGGGTGGAGAAACAAGAAGATCCCTACTGAAGGCTTTTCACCAGGGGATAAAGTAGTGTTAAACACCCAACCAATGAAGGTGTCCCCACAATCATCTGAATACTACACTGTGAACCGGGTCCTTTCACTTGAACACCTAGAAATCATCAAAGAGGAGACCGGAAGGAAGTTCACAGTAAGAGGAGAAAAGCTAAAGCACTATGCTTTTCAGCCTCCATGATCAAAGAACAAGATGTCAAGCTAGTGACAATAAAGAAGCGCTTGTTGGGAGGCAACCCAACCTGAGGTAGTTTTCTTTCGTAAGCTATTTTAATAAAAAGGTCAATTAGTTTTATCTACATTGCAAGAAGCTAAGTTTGGTGTTGCACACCGAAACAATCTAAGGGAGAATGAAGGATTCTAAGTTTGGTGTTCCACCAAAGTCTCATCATAAAACACATTCTCACTTTCTGCATAATACTAGCCTCAAGTAATCAGATAAACTAGTTAACTATTTGCTGTTTCATAGTTTTTAGTTTTATTACCTTTAGCAAGGAAAAAGGATTTCACAGATAGTTAAATTGTGCATGAGAAATATTGGCAAGGAACTAAGTTTGGTGTTCACACACCAAAGTAAGTTCAAAAGCCCACAAACAAGCTTTGCAGATTAAACAGATACCTAAAGGGCTTGAAAAGCAAGCAACGTTTGAAGAATATGCAGGAAAATAGCCAACACATCAGGGAACATCTGCATTATGACTTACAAGGAACAAACAGAAGGAAGAATGAAAAGCTGCAACCCAACAGGTTGTATTTACACTTGATCCTTGTTGTTGTGTAATGATTTAATTCAGAGAGCCCTTTATGTCTGGCTGAAATGATTATTTAGTTGCTAGTGGAAGTACATGTTGAAAAAGAAAGCTATCTGCACAATTTTTTTGCTTGAAAGTTATCTGCATAATAATTGTCATCACTCATTAACTTGAATACTTCGTTTTGTTTTCCCTTGCTGTCTGAATAAAAGAAAGATGTTTAATTTAGAAAAGTAATTGTTCAATGTTGCAAAAGTTAGAATGGAAGTTAGTGGTGGTGTGTGTTTGATTCAATTGTTAGCTCATAGAATAAATGCTGCAGAATGACTTGTTTCTTGAAGCTTAAGCTAGTTTGCTGCTATGATCCTTCAATTAATGAAAGTCCCTTGAAAATAAATCAAAATAGATAGAAAAAGAAGAAGAAAAGCCAAAAGTTGGCAAAGAAACAAACAATAAGGCTAGACACCAATAGCTTGGACCCTAGGACATATGCCTGTGGTGTTTATGTACTAGGATATGCTTGGACAAGTAAGTTCTAAGGAGTATTTTAAAACTTGGCAACTTAGATCAACTAATTTGGGATTGCCAACTGAAAGTCCACAATAAAGAGCAACCTAGCTACAAAACATTTAGTGATCCAAAGAGATGCTGGGCATCAATGATCCTAGGAAGAAAAAGAGTGAGCCATGTGTCTGTGGTGAAGAAATGTTGAGTGAAATTAAGCCAAAGGCCACTGCAACATTTGCCACCAAGCCTTCAATAAATAATAAGCTCTTTATTCAAAAGAAAAAAAAGGAAAAAAACTAACAAGGGAAATGAGCAAAAAGTGAGGAATTATAGCAGCAACCTTAGTGGACCTTTAAGGAAACATTGTTTGTTTTGACAGCAAGTAATAAATGGGCTACTTTTGATCTGCATAAAACCCCATAGACCAAATTCAACTATCTGCTTAATAAGAACATATATACTTATCTATTTCATTTCTATCTTCTCTTATGTTTGATGCTTGCTTGGGACAAGCAAGTTTTAAGTTTGGTGTTGTGATGACAAGTCATCTTAACCTAGTTTCACTAGTCTTTTTCTTTGTTTTCATTAGGTTTTATGCACTTTCTTGCATTCTAAGTAAGTGATTTGGAATGGAAATGCATAACTTCTTTGAATCAAACAACCACCATATAATTGATGCTAAATCATGAGGTTTAGGCTAAATTTAATTGAGTTTTAATGATTTATAAACCTTGTGAATTTGGTGATACTTTGATTGGTTGTTTTGATTAATTGTAGGTGAAGAAAAGAAGAAAAGAAGAAAGCGTGGCCTAAGAAGTGTGGCTCAAGAAAGAAAAAGTGTAGCCAAGGAAGGAAGAAGTGTGGCACAACAATGAAGGAAAACCATGAAGCTCACTCCAAGAGCACCATGCTCACCAAGGGAGCGCTACATTTTCTCTCAAGGAACCAAGGCACAATGCTCTGCTCACTTTGTGAGCTGAGCACAATAGGAAGCCAAGAAACAAGGAAAGGAAAAACAATGCTCAGCTCACCAAGTGAGCATTGTCGAAAGCATTGAAGAAATAATTCAAAGAAAACAAGTTGCAAGTGCATGCTCCAAGACTTGAACCCATGACCAAGGGGGATGAGGGAGGCGCTACTCACAAGGAAAAATAAGCCAAAAATGGCCAAATGCATTCCCCAAGGTTCGAACTCAACACCTTGAGGAAGCAAGGAGCAAGGCATCACAAGAAAACCAAGGAAAAGCTTCAGCGCATGCTTCCCATGGGTTTCGAACCAAGGACCTTCCCTTGGAAGAGCCAATGCTCAGCTCACTTAGTGAGCAGAGCGCTACTTCATGGGCATCACGCAAGCACCAAGACACGGGCCAGGGGAGTGGAGCGCGCAATAAATTTGGCACGGTCCAGCATCACAAGGCACGCACAAGACATGCACCAAGGCACCAATGCTCAGCTCAACTTGTGAGCTGAGCATTCCCCTGATGCATTGCACGCTACAAGGGAATCCACACAAGGCCTCAATGCTCAGCTCAACTTGTGAGCTGAGCATCCCCCTGGAAGCAAATTCTTCAAGGGCTGAAAATTGAATTAAAAATCCAACTTAATTCATTTCTTCACCAAATCAAAAGCCCATCCAAATTCCAAAATCCAAGAATAGAAAATGTATAAATAGGAGCTAGTTTGATGTAATTAGGGACCTTTAGACTTCATTTTGAATTTTCCTTTTTACTTGCATTTTAATTTTGAACTTTGGAATTTCTTAGAGAATTGGGAAGGAGAATTGATCTCTCTTCTTCCTTGTTCTTACTTGAGCACTCTTTACTTTTCTTGCTTTGGATCTTGGGTGAAGAATTGAAGAACTTCTATTTCAATCTCACCTTGAGATCTCTTGTTTATTTTTTACTGCAAATTGAATTTTACTTTCTGTTTATTGCTTCTGCTTCTACTCTTTCTGCAATTTCCTTTTCTTTACTTCTTTTGCAATTGTTCTTGTTGGATCAAGGAAGGATTTGAGATCTAGACTTGTTATCTAGTCTCTTCCACTCCTAAGATCTTGAACCACCTTTAAATTGCTGCAAATTAAGCACTGCTTTCCTGTTTTTAAATTCTTCAAGGCATTTTACTTTTCTGTCAAGATTTACTTCACTGCAAGCCAATTTCCTCTTTTATGTTTAATGCAATCTACTTGTTCTTGTTTAAATTCTGCAATCCTAATTCCCAATCCCTTTTACAATTCAAGCAATTTACATTTCTTGCACTTTAAGCTTCATCCATTTAAATTTCTTGCAATCTAAGTTCCTGCACTTTATATTACTTGCACTTTAAGATTTAGTCTCTTTACTTCTTTGCTCTTTAGTTTACTGCAATTCTCCCTTTCCCCTTTACATTTTATGCAATTTAGCTTCTGTCAATTATAAACACTCAACCAATAGTTGATTCGCTTGACTAAATCAATCACTTAACTAAAATTGCTCAATCCTTCAATCCCTGTGGGATCAACCTTACTCTAAGTGAGTTTTACTACTTGATGCGACCCGGTACACTTGCCGGTGAGTTTTGTGTCGGATCGTTTTCCGCACATCAGAAGGTACAAAAGATGGAAGAGATGAAGTGTGAAAACTAAAAGTGAAATCCCCCAAAACTAAACTCTGTGACTTGCTAACCCCTTTTCCAATACTTCCAAGGGTATTTATACTACTCCTAGATCTAGAAAATAAAAG
>NW_026265014.1:3426-14905 GCF_000817695.3 Arachis duranensis | reverse complement strand
AAACATGGAATGCTAGGTGCTCATCATGCACTCTCAGCAACAATTCCCCTTTTTCAACATCTATCAATGCTCTGCCCGTAGTTAGGAAAGGCCTCCCTAGGATGATGGGAGTGTTAGGGTCCTCTTCTATATCTGAGACAACAAAGTCAGCAGGGATAAAGAATTTTCCCACTTTTACCAACACATTCTCCACAATTCCAAGTGCTTGCTGAATGGATTTGTCAGCCATTTGGAGAACTATTCGTGTGGACTTCAGCTCAGAAATTTGAAGTTTTCTCATTAGAGACAAAGGCATCAAGTTTATGCTTGCACCAAGGTCACAGAATGACTTCTCAATTGTTATATTTCCTATGGTGCAAGGTATGTAAAAACTCCCAGGATCATCTTTCTTCTCTGGCAACTCTCTTTGGAGGATAGCACTACATTCCTTTGTCATCTCAACAATCTGTCCTTCCTTCAGGGATCTTTTCTTTGTTAGTACTTCTTTCATAAATTTGGCATATAATGGCATCTGTTCAAGTGCTTCCAAGAAAGGAATATTGATGCTGAGAGTCTTGAATATATCTAGGAATTTTGAGTATTGCTTATCCTCGTTCTCTTTCTTGAATCTTTGAGGATATGGAAGTTCGAGGACATATGGCTTCACCCCTTCCTTCTTCTCTTGTAGTTGTGATTCAAGGATGTTCTTGTCTCCCTTTGAAATTTTGTGCATTTTTGGTTTCTTGATCCTCTTTACTTTTCCCCTCTGTCTCTTCTTGTGGAATTTCTCTGTTGTGTTTGTCCTGATTGATGGCTTCCTTCTTCATAGTCTTCTCACTTCCCACTGTGATTGCTTTGCACTCCTCCCATTTTGTGGCTTTTCCTTTGTTCCTTGGATAGTCTTCAGTGGTACTGGGGGATGCATTTTGTTGCTTCTCGCCCAACTCTGAAACTTGCTTAGCCATTTGCCCCATGTGTCTCTCAAGGTTTCTAATTGAGGTCTCTTGGTTTATGAATGCCAGGGCCTAATCTTTCCTTGCAGCTTCCTGATCTTGTCTAGCCATCTCTTGATTTTTCATGAGTTTCTCCATCATTTTCTCTAGACTTGAGATTCTTTGAGAGTCTGGATTTGGTTGTGGTTGTGTGAAATGAGATGGTTGTTGCTGGAAGTTGTTTGAATTAATTGTGGGGGTACTTTGTGGGTGGGATGTGGATGTGAAAAAGTTGTTCTGGTGGTTTTGTGAGATGTTATGGGGTTGGTGATATGTGTTTTGTGGGTTTTTAATTTGGTTAGTATTATTGAATGAATGGCTTTGGTTGTTTGTGTTGCTAATGCTGCTATAGTTGAAGTCCCGTTGTCTTTGATTCTGGTGCTCACCCCACCTTGAATTAGAATGAGTCTTCCAGGGTGTCTTGTGTGCATCACCATGAAAATTATGTTGAAATGAACTTGAATTGTTATTCATGCATTGCACCTGCTCAGGATTTTGTTGCTCATAATTGAATGTCCCAAAACTTTCTTCAGATTGATTCCACCCATGTGAGGTTTGAGATTGGCTTTGTGTATTCACTGCAGCAAGTTGCAGTCCATCAATTCTCTTAGCCATTTGCTCAAGTTGTTGCTGGATTTGCTGGTACATCACCTTGTTTTGAGATAGAATAGTGTCCACTCCTTCCAACTCCAGTGCACACTTTCTCTAGGATGGGTGGCGTTGTCTTTGATGAGCAAAAAAGTATTGATTGTTTGCCACCATTTCTATGAGGTTTTGGGCTTCCTCTGCTGTCTTCATTAGCTGCAATGAGCCTCCTACTGAATGATCTAATGCTTCCTGAGCTTTCTGGGTCAACCCTTCATAGAAGTTTTGGAGTCTATCCCACTCACTAAACATTTCTGGGGGACACTTCCTGATTAAGGCCTTGTATCTCTCCCAGGCATCATACAGTGACTCTTTATCCACTTGAATGAATGTTTGCACCTCTGTTTTCAGCTTGATTACCCTTTGAGGTGGGTAGAACTTGGCTAGGAATTTGCTCACCAATTCATCCCAATTGTTGATACTCTCTTTGGGAAAGGTTTCCAGCCATTGAGTAGCATTGCCCCTCAAAGAAAATGGGAACAGAAGTAATTTGTAAATGTCAGGATGAACCCCATTTGTCTTGACTGCTTCACAAATCCTTAAGAAAACAGACAAATATTGGTTGGGGTCTTTAAGAGGGCCACCTCCATAAGCACAATTGTTTTGCACCAAGGTGATTAGTTGAGGCTTCAACTCAAAGTCATTTGCCTGAACATTTGGGGTGAGGATGCTGCTCCCATAATGTCTGGGATTGGGGATAGTGTAAGAGGCTAACACCCTTCTTGCAGGCTGGACATTGTTGCTCACTCCCTCTTCACGCACCTCAACCTCCATGACTTGCAAAAATCACAAACAAACCAAATGAAACATGAACATTCTAGTGCTAGAATGTGGTTAGAGGGTTAGGTGACACAATGTGTCAAACAGTTAATGTGCTTAGTAAAAATAAAGAAAAACAAAGAAAAAGTGCTTAATCTAGACCACCACCTTACTTAATCATTGTCAATCTATTTCAATCCCCGGCAAAGGCGCCAAAAACTTGATGTGTGGAAAATGATCCGACACAAAACTCACTGGCAAGTGCACCGGGTCGCATCAAGTAATAAAACTCATGGGAGTGAGGTCGATCCCACAAGGATTGAAGGATTGAGCAATTTTAGTTTAGTGGTTGATTTAGTCAAGCAAACAAGTGTTGGTTGTGTGAAATTGTGTTGACAGGAATTAAATTGCAGAGAATGTAAAGGGGAGTGGGTGATTTGCAGGAAATTAAAGGGAACAAAAAGAAAAATAGCTTAATCTTAAAGTGCAAGTAATGTAAATTGCAGAAACTTAAAGTGCAAGGAATATAAATGACTTGAAAAATAAAAGGGGAATGGGAATTGGATCTGCAGGAATTAAACAAGGAAAAGCAAAATTTGACAGAATGAAAAGTAATTGATGGAATTAGTTGAACCGAATCTCAAACTAAAAGGAAAATAAGCTTGGCGTAGTAATTAAACAAGGAAATTAAAATGGAAACCAATAGATCTCAGGACCCAAGAGACTAGATAACTCGTCTAGATCTCAATGCCTTCCTAGATCCAATTCAGAGAGCAAATGCAAAATTAAAGAAGAGAGAAATGTAGAAATGTAAATCCAAGTTCAATTTCCAGAAGTTGCAGTAAGAAAAACAGAGAGATCTCAAGGTGAGATTGAGACAGAATTTCCTCAATTCTTCAACACCCAAGACTCAAGACAAGTGTAGATGAAATTGAAAACAAGAAAACTAAGAGGAAGAGAATTCAATTCTCCTTCCCAAGACTCAGAATCTCAAAATAGCTCAGGACCCAAAAGCTCTCTACTGTGAATACTATGAAAATTCTCAAAGAAAACTCTCAAAAGAAAAGCTCCTAAAACTTCAAATCCTAAGCTATTTATACACTTTCTTCAAATGATCATTAAGCCTTGAATTGGGCCTTTAGTCTTGATGGAATTGGGTTGATAGTGGCCTCCGTTGATTGCTCTTGGTGTTGGGAAGAAATCCACTCGTGAACCGGGCCATGAACAATTCACATTTGAGTCAACGTTTGAGGAAAATGTTGACTCAAACATCTTCGCGTGTAAAATTATGCAGCTAGGCCAAGATGCTGTCATCCACGTTTGGCTCAACGTTTGAGGTCAAACGTGAGCTCAAACGTGGACCTTCCCATGCTCCCTTTTTGGCCAACGTTTGGCCCAACGTTTGAGGCAAACGTTGGCGCAAACGTTGCTCAACTAAACCATCAATCAGGGGGTGCTTTGCCATGCTCTTCCTTGCCAAAATGTAGCCAACGTTTGACCTCAGGTTTGAGGCAAATGTTAGCTCAAACGTTGCCGTGCCCAGGAGCTCTATTTTCCTTCTTTTTGGCGCCAACGTTTGACCTCACGTTTGAGGCAAACGTTGGCGCAAACGTTGCCTTCCCCTGCTTCTTCTTTAGCCAACGTTTGCCTCAACGTTTGAGGCAAACGTTGGCGCAAATGTTGGCTCTTCCCAGGGTGTTCTTCATCTGCTTCTCACGTTTGAGTTAATGTTTGAGGCAAACGTTAGCTCAAACGTGAATCCCTTCTTTCCAAGCCCATTCTTGCAACCTTCTTCCAAGCTTTATTCCTCCTATCATCAATCAACAATTGTATCAAAGCTATGCCATAATCATGAGAATTATTCTTCTTCTTGTCATGTGAGCAATTATGGTGCAAAAACTCATGAAAATGCATCAATTTTATCCATGGTTGATTGAATCAAAGGAAACATGAATTTCAACCCAATTGGCTTACTTATGGCTTAAGAAAGTGCATAAAACTAAATGAAAACAAAGAAAAAAGACTAGTGAAACTAGGCTAAGATGACTTGTCATCAATAGGAGGAACAAAAGTAGATCCACAACAAAGCATAAGAACAACATAAAGAAAATTACAACAAAAGAATAGAGGAAGATGAATGTAACAACAAAAAATTAAAAGGTAGAAGTAGAAGAAAGCAAAGATTAAAACCTAGATCTAAGAACTAATCCTAATCCTAATCCTAGAGAGAAGTGAGAGCTTCTCTCTCTAGAAACTAACTCTAACTACTAAAACTATGACTAATGGTAACTAACATCTAAATGTTGTGAAGTATGTTGATTCCCCCTTCACTCATTGGGTTAAATAGCATCAGAAATGAGTTGGATTGGGCCCACAAGGCTTTAGAATTCGCTGGCCACGTTTTGCTTTAAGTGAACCAGGTGGCAGCAACGGCGCGTGCGCGTACTATGCGCGTACGCGTCACCATGTGCGGTTCAACCATAGTAAATCTTATATCATTTCGAAGCCCCGGATGTTAGCTTTCCAACCCAACTAAAATCGCATCATTTGGACCTCTGTAGCTCAAGTTATGGTCGTTTAAGTGCGAAGAGGTCGGCTTGACAGCTTTCCGATTCTTTCATTTCTTCAGGAGTTCTCCAACTTTTTATGCTTTCTTTCTTCATTCCCTTGATCCAATCTTTGTCTCCTAAACCTTAAATCACTTAACAAACATATCAAGGCATCTAATGGAATCAAGGTGAATTAAATTTATTTATTTTAGGACCTAAAAAGCATGTTTTCACTCTTAAGCACAATTAAAGGAGAATATACAAAACCATGCTATTTCATTGAATAAATGTGGGTAAAAGGTGATAAAATTCCCTAAAATCAATACAAGATAAACCCTACAAATTGGGTTTATCATGGGACTTGGTGCTTGGGCGTTGTTAGCCCAAGTTGTTGCTAATAACTTGGCTTTTCTTCTTCTTGACTCTACTTTTCATGCCTAATGTTGCCCAGAATTTGAGTCTCAATCCTCTGCTTTAATATGAACTATCATACATCATTGGAAAGTTTAGAGTGTCTTCTTTCTAATGCACTTTAAATCAACTCAATTGGATTTTCCTATCTCAAGTTATGCTTCCTCAAAGAAGGTAGGGTCAAGCTGCCAAGTTTGTTGAAGTTGTTGCTGGACACGCACACTTTCTCCCAAGTTGGCAACGTGCCAAACCTCCCAGGGCTGAGACATAGATATGGCGTTGTTGATGAACATGCCCCCTTGTTGGCATGTTGGCAACGTTCTCGATGCTTCCCTCCAGGGCTGCTTCCTTTCTTGGCGTTGCCTTGGAACACGCCTATGCTTTCCCAGCCCAATAACGTGCTCGAGCCTCCCTAGCTCCTCTCCAAGGCCTTGCTTGTAGCGTTGCCCCTAAACATGCCTTTGGACTCTGGCGTTGGCAACGTGCTGGATTCCTTTCCTGGACAAGCTTCCTTGCTTGACGTTGCTTGCCTGCGTTACCATCAAACACGCCCATGCATCTCTTGGCTGGCAACGTGCTCGAGCTTTGGACTTGCTCCCCAAAGTTGCTTGCTGCGTTGCCCCTAAACACGCCTATAGAGACTGGCGTTGGCAACGTGCATGAGTGAAGATCCATGGCTGCTGGCGTTTCCATCAAACACGCCTTTGTTGGTGGCGTTGGCAACATGCTAGGGAGCTGGTTTCTCCCAGGCTTTGCTTGCTACGTTGCCATTGCACACGCCTTTAGAATCCAGCGTTGGCAACGTGCTAGCCTCCTTCCCTGGACCAAGTCTTGCCCCTTGATGTTATTGCCAAGCACTCAAGTAGAAGTGCAAGTTGGCAACGTGCAAACTCCTCTAGGATCACTCTCCAGGGCTGCTGGCGTTATCATCAAACACGCTAGTGGTAGCCCAAGTTGGCAACATGCGATCCTCTGCTTCCTTGCCAAGCTTGATGTATCTTCAAGCTTTCTTGCTCTAATTCTTGCTCCATTGCTTTCTAGCTTCAGCACCTAACATAAACCAAAGAAACATCCTCAAAGTCTTGCCATCTTATGCAATAATTTTCAAGGGAATCATTCACATCAACTTGTTTATAAACTCCTTGAATATTTGCATGAATTTGGCCAACATTTACCTAGTTCTTGGTGTTTTAATGCATGGAGGTAAAACTCAACAAAATGCTTGTTTATTTCAAAGAAAGTGAATGAAATTAAGCTAAAACTACTTAAACTAACTAGCTAATATAGCAAATATGCAAACGCATCACACTTTTTCAAAAATTAAGAATAAATTAATTTTAAAAATTTAAAATTTTAATTTTTTAATTTTTGGATATTTTTGGAATATTTAATTTTTTACAATTAGAAAGAAATATTTTTTAATTTAAAAATAAAAAAATGAATTTACAGATCTGTTGTTCACTATATATTGCTGGACTTTGTTTTATTTTTCTTATTAAAATAAAAAAGATTTAAATATAATTTAAAAATTCAAAAATAAAAAATTTAGTTTTTTAAAATTGTTTATTTTTTATTTACCGGATAGTGCTACATCCAGACAGTTGACATTTTTTTGCTGCACTTTGATGACAAGTCATCTTAGCCTAGTTTTACTAGTCTCTTTCTTTTGTTTTTTATTGAATTATGCACTTTCTTGAGGCTTAAGCAAGCTAATTTAGGTAGATTTTCATGCTTCCTTTAATTGAATCAACCATAGATAAATTAATGCAATTTCATGAGGTTTGATGCCATAATTGGTGCATATTAGGATAGAATGATCATCTCATGATTTCAAGCATAGCTTTGATGTGTTTGGTCGATTTATGATAGGTGAAGAAAGCTTGGAAAAGGATTGAACTGAGAAGGAATGGCTAGAAGCTAAGAGAAGACAATGAAACAAGTGCAATTGAACCAGGAAAAATGAAGTTGGAGTTGGGTTGCACAAACTTGTGGACTTGAAGTTAGCCCCAACGTTAGCCCCTAACTTGGAGGCTAACGTTGGCATTTGAAATCTTCCCCAGGGTGTGCCAACGTTAGCGCCAACGTTAGCCCCCTAACTTGGAGGCTAACGTTGGCATTTGAAATCTTCCCCAGGGTGTGCCAACGTTAGCGCCAACGTTAGCCCCCTAACTTGGAGGCTAACGTTGGCATTTGAAATCTTCCCCAGGGTGTGCCAACGTTAGCGCCAACGTTAGCCCCCTAACTTGGAGGCTAACGTTGGCGCCACTCCAACTCAAAGCAAGGCCAACGTTAGGGACAAAGTTAGCCCCCTAACGTTGGCCCAAACGTGAAGTGCAGCAAATTAGTTTTACTGATATGAAAAGTTAGCTCTGAAGTTAGCCCCTAACTTTGAGGCTAACTTGGAGCTAAACACAACCTTAATCGGGGTGAGGAGTACACAATTAAAATATATTTTACTCCCATTAAATTCGAAAACTCTAATTTACATGAGTTCTAGTGCAGGACACACCCTCCAATTTAAAGAGCGATGAGTGTGCTCTCTAGACTTATGGTATTTTTCTTTCCTCGAAATTGAATTTTGCATTGACTCCGGAGCTAAACACAACATTAATCGGGGTGAGGAGTACACACAGACAGTTGACTTTTTTTGCTGCACTTGTTCACAAATTAAGAATAAATTAATTTAAAAAATTAAAAATTTTAATTTTTTAATTTTTCTGGATATTTTTGGAATTTTTTATTTTTTGACAACTAGAAAAAAATATTTTTTAGTTTAAAATTTAAAAAAATAATAAATTTACAGATCTGTTGTTCACTAGATATTGTTGGACTTTATTTTATTTTTCTTATTTAAATAAAAAACATTTAATAATATAATTTAAAAATTCAAAAATAAAAAATTTATTTTTTTAAAACTAATAATTTTTTTTAAATATTTTCTATTTTTTATTCACCGAATAATGCTACAACAGGATAGTTAACCTTTTTTGCTGCATTTGTTCAAGAATTAAGGATAAATTAATTTAAAAAATATAAAATTTAAATTTTTTATTTTTTGGATATTTTTGGAAGTTTTTTAATTTTTTTACAATTAAAGAAAAATATTTTTATTTTAAAATAAAAAAATAAATTTACAGATCTATTGTTTACTAGATATTGATGGACTTTATTTTATTTTTTTATTTAAAAAAAAGATTTAATAATATAATTGATGACAAGTCATCTTAGCCTAGTTTTACTAGTCTTTTTCTTTGTTTTTAATTAGTTTTATGCACTTTCTTAAGCCATAAGTAAGCCAATTGGGTTGAAATCCATGTTATCTTTGACTCAATCAATCATGTATAAAATGATGCATTTTCATGAGATATTGTGTTATAATTGTCATATATTTTAGAAGAGAAATATTCTCATGATTTGAAGCATAGCTTTGATGTTTTTGATTGATTGATGATAGGTGAAACAAAGCTTGGAAGGAGGGTGCAAGAGGCTGAAAAAGAAGCCCCTGGATGCCAACGTTGGAGCCAACGTTTGACCTCAAACGTTGAGGCAAACGTTGGCTGAAGAAGAAGCTTTTGGATGCCAACGTTGGAGCCAACATTTGACCTCAAACGTTGAGGCAAACGTTGGCGCCACAAGGAAGAAAAAATGGCGCCCCTGGAAGATGAAGTTTGCGCCAACGTTTGACCTCAAACGTTGAGGCAAACGTTGGCACCTAAGAGGAGGCAGAGTGAGCTTTTGGCAATGACGTTTAAGCCAACGTTTGACCTCAAACGTTGGGTCAAACGTTGGCAACATTTTGGCAAATAGGAGCATGGAAGAGCACCCCTGATTGATGAGCTAATTGAGCCACGTTTGCGCCAACGTTTGACCTCAAACGTTGGGCCAAACGTTGGCCAAAAAGAATGCATAGGGGATCCACGTTTGAGCTCACGTTTGACCTCAAACGTTGAGCCAAACGTGGATGACAGCAAAGTGAGGTCTGCTGCATTATTTCACTCAGCAACGTTTGAGTCAACGTTTGACCTCAAACGTTGGCTCAAACGTGAAACTTGCATGACCGGTTCACAAGTGAATTTCTTCCCAACACCTAGAGCAATCAACAGAGGCCACTAGCAACCCAATTCCATCAAGGCCAAGGCCCAATTCAAGGCTTGAAGATCATTAGAAGAAAGTGTATAAATAGATTAGAATTTAAGTTTTCAGGGAGCTTTTGATTTGGGTATTTTTGCTAAGGAACTTTTGGAGAGATCACTGGAGATTTGAGAGAGTTTCTGGGAAGAGAATTGAATTCTCTTCCTCTGGGTTTTCTTGTTTTCTTTTCTGCAAAGCTTCACTTGAGTCTTGGGTGTTGAGAATTGAGGAAATTCTGTCTCAATCTCACCTTGAGATCTCTCTCTGTTTTGAGCTACTGCACATTTGGGAAATTGATATTTGAATTCCTTTATTCCACTGCTTGATCTTAAATTCTCTTGCAATTGTTTTCTGAATTTGGATCTAGGAAGGCATTGAGATCTAGACTTAATTATCTAGTCTCTTGGGTCCTGAGATCTATTGGTTTCCATTTTAATTTCCTTGTTTGATTCCTGCAGATCCAATCCCCATTCCCCTTGTAATTCTCAAGTCATTTATATTTCTTGCACTTTAAGTTTCTGCAATTTACATTACTTGCACTTTAAGATTCAGCTCTTTTACTTTCAGTTCTCTTTAATTTCTGCAAATCACCCATTCCCCTTTACATTTTCTGCAATTTAAATTCCTGTCAACACAGTTTCACACAATCAACACTGATTCGCTTGACTAATTCAACAACTAAACTAAAGTTGCTCAATCCTTCAATCCCTGTGGGATCGACCTCACTCCCGTGAGTTTTATTACTTGATGCGACCCGGTATACTTGCCGGTGAGTTTTGTGTCGGATCGTTTTCCGCACATCAATAATTTAAAAAATTTAAAAATAAAAAATTTAGTTTTTTTTAAATTTTTTATTTTTTTAAAAATATTGTTTATTTTTTTATTAACCGGATAATGCTACACCCATATACTTGACTTTTTTGCTACACTTTTTCAAAATTTTAGAATAAATTAATTTTTAAAATTTAAAATTTTAATTTTTTTTGGATATTTTTGGAATTTTTAATTTTTTACAATTAGAAAGAAATATTTTTTAATTTAAAAATTGAAAAAAATAAATTTACAGATCTGTTGTTCACTATATATAGCTGGACTTTGTTTTACTTTTCTTATTCAAATAAAAACATTTAATAATATAATTTAAAATTTGAAAAATAAAAAATTTAATTTTATAAAATTTTTAATTTTTTTAAAAATAATTTTATTTTTTTATTCAACGGATATAATTTTAATTTTTTATTTTTTGATATTTTTGGAAATTTTTTAATTTTTTACAATTAAAAAAAATATTTTTTTAGTTTAAAAATTAAAAAAATAATAAATTTACAGATTTGTTGTTTGCTAGATATTGATGGACTTTATTTTATTTTTCTTATTTAAATAAAAAACATTTAATAATATAATTTAAAAATTTCAGAAATAAAAAATTTAGTTTTTTAAAATTTTTTATTTTTTTCAAAATATTTTTTATTTTTTTATTCACCGGATAATGCTACACCCAGATAGTTGACTTTTTTCTGCACTTTTTCAAAAATTAAGAATAAATTAATTTTAAAAAATTAAATTTAAATTTTTTTATTTTTTTGGATATTTTTTAAAATATTTATTTTTCAACTTTTTAGTAAAAAGATTATTTTTTTAGTTTCAAAATTTAAAAATAAAAAGTTTTCATCTTTTTTTGTCTTCCTAATATTGTTGGACAAAATAAAAATTTAATTTTTAAATTTAAAAATTCATAAAAATGAAAAATTTTATCTTTTCAAATCCTAAATTATTTTTAGGATCATTTTTTTATTTTATTAATCATCAGATAATGCTATTTTTCACAAATAGAGACTAAATTAATTTTAAAAATTTAAACTTTTTAAATTTCTGGTTATTGGATATTTTTTAAAATATTTATTTTTCAACTTTTTGGTAAAAAGATTTTTTTTTAGTTTCAAAATTTAAAAATAAAAACTTTTCATCTTTTTCTTTGTCTTCCTAATATTTCTGGACTTTATTTTATTTTTT
>NW_026265014.1:0-997 GCF_000817695.3 Arachis duranensis | reverse complement strand
ATTTAGTTTTGTAAAATTTTTAATTTTTTTAAAAATATTTTTTATTTTTTTATTCACCGGATAATGCTACACCTAGACAGTTGATTTTTTTGCTGCACTTGTTCACAAATAAAGAATAAATTCATTTAAAAAATTAAAGATTTTTATTTTTAATTTTTTGGATATTTTTGGAATTCTTTATTTTCTTACAACTGGAAAAAAAATTTTTTTAGTCTAAAATTTAAAAAATATAATAAATTTACATATCTGATTTTTACTAGATATTGCTGGATTTTTTTATTATTTAAATAACAAAACATTTAATAATGTAATTTAAAAATACAAAAATAAAAAATTTATTTTTTTAAAACTATTAATTTTTTAAAATATTTTTTATTTTTTTATTCACCGGATAATGCTACACCTAGATAGTTAACTTTTTTTTGCTGCACTTATTCCAACATTAAGGATAAATTAATTTAAAAATTTAAAAATTTTAATTTTTTATTTTTTGGATATTTTTGGATATTTTTTAATTTTTTACAATTAAAGAAAAATATTTTTTTAGTTTAAAAATTAAAAAAATAATAAATTTACAGATTTGTTGTTTACTAGATATTGATGGACTTTATTTTATTTTTCTTATTTAAATAAAATATATTTAATAATATAATTTAAAAAATTTAGAAATAAATAATTTAGTTTTTTAAAATTTTTTATTTTTTTAAAAATATTTTTTATTTTTTTATTCACTGGATAATGCTACACATATATAGTTGACTTTTTTCTGCACTTTTTCAAAAATTAAGAATAAATTAATTTTGAACATTTAAAATTTTAATTTTTTATTTTTTTGGATATTTTTAGAATTTTTAATTTTTTACAATTAGAAAGAAATATTTTTTAATTTAAAAATTGAGAAAAAAATTTACAAATTTGTTGTTCACTATATATTGCTAGACTTTATTTTATTTTTCTTATTTAAATAAAAAACATTTAATAATATAATTTAAAAATT
>NW_026265013.1:47929-48219 GCF_000817695.3 Arachis duranensis | reverse complement strand
TCTGTGGGATCGACCCTTACTCACGTAAGGTTTATTACTTGGACGACCCAGTACACTTGCTGGTTAGTTGAACGGAGTTGCGAGCTTCTCTAACAGTGCCTGAAACTCTTTTATCACAATTTCGTCCACCAAACCCTCACCGGGAGTGTTTGCACTCTAGCCGCTCGGTGTTTGGGGTTGATTCTCTCAATTCTCCCCTAATCATGCTTTCCAAAATTTGTTTTTCATCTAACAATCAACAATTATTTCATGCATGCATACAATTATCATGAGGTCTTTTCTTTAGGTTG
>NW_026265013.1:46966-47780 GCF_000817695.3 Arachis duranensis | reverse complement strand
ATTTCAAAGCTAACCTAACTACCCATTTCTCACTTTTTCACATACTCATGCAATTTCTTTTCATTTCACAACACTTATGCACTTTATTGAGCTTCACTTTGTTTTGGGGCATTTTGTCCCCTTTTTATTTCTTTCTTTTTCTATATATTTTTTTCTTTTCCTTTTCCATATTATTTTTCTTCTCTTTTCTTTTGTTTTTCTCATTTTTTCTTTCTATATACAAAAACCTCAATGCATAAGGTTTTACATTTGATCAATACATGAGTATGTACCCAATTCCCAATAATTTCAATAAAAATACAAAACTACCCTTTTATTCCTCCAATGTCCCAAGGTTCCCACACTTGAATGATACTCACACACACTAGCCTAAGCTAATCAAAGATCCAAATAAGGACATTTATTGTTTTTCGCTTTAAGGCTTGTAATGTGCTAAAATAGGAACAAGTGGGTTAATCGTAGGCTCAAATTGGCTAACAAAGGAAGATAAAAGGTAAGGCCATTTGGGTAAGTGAGCTAAATGAATTGATGGCCTCAATCATATAAATGCATGAATACACAAGATAATGGACATAAAGAATCAAACAAATCAAAGATTACAATCATAGAAAGAGAACAATTACACACAAGAAGGAAAATAAGTGGTTATAAGATGTAACCACACCATTAGGCTCAAAACTCACTTGCTTGTGTTCTTAGCTCAAAAATATGATCCACAATATATATATTTCAAGCAAGTTTTATGAAAAGTTTTTACTCAAATCAATTGGTGCCCTATAGATAGAAATCTTGAAAATTTTCATTATTTTGACTA
>NW_026265013.1:40382-42464 GCF_000817695.3 Arachis duranensis | reverse complement strand
TAGTTTCTAGAGAGAGAAGCTCTCACTTCTCTCTAGGATTAGGATTAGGATTAGAAGTAGTTTTAGAAGTAGTTTCTAGAACTAAACTATGACTAATGGTAACTAACATCTAAAGTATGAAAAGTATATTGATTCCCCTTCAGTCCTTGGGTTAAATAGCATCAGAAATGAGTTGGATTGGGCCCACAAGGCTTCTAAAATCGCTGGCCACGTTTTGCTTCAAGTGGACTAGGTGGCAGCAACAGCGCGTGCGCGTACTATGCGCGTGCGCGCCACCATACTTGTAGCAACTATGGCAAATCTTATATCGTTTTGAAGCCCCGGATGTTAGCTTTCTAACCCAACTGGAACCGCATCATTTGGACCTCTATAGCTCAAGTTATGGTCGTTTAAGTGCGAAGAGGTCGGCTTGACAGCTTTCCGGTTCTTTCATTTCTTCATGAGTTCTCCAACTTTTCATGCTTCTTTCTTCATTCCCTTGATCCCATCTTTGCCTCCTAAGCCTTAAATCACTTAACAAACATATCAAGGCATCTAATGGAATCAAGGTGAATTAGATTTAGCTATTTTAAGTCCTAAAAAGCATGTTTTCACTCTTAAGCACAATTAAAGGAGAATATACAAAACCATGGTATTTCATTGAATAAATGTGGGTAAAAGGTCATAAAATCCCTTAAAATCAATACAAGATAAACCGTCAAATTGGGGTTTGTCAATGATATCAACCACAAGAATGGAGTGGGTCATCGAGGAGAGAACGAAGAAGAGAATGGGATTTTGGGTTTTCAAGGAGAAAGAGGAAGGGACGGGTTGAAGTGAAACGCACGGGCAAGGGGAGAAGATTAGATGGCAGAATGTAATGTAACGTGTTTGCAATACCCCCGATCCTTCTTTTTTTATTCTGGTTAATTGAGAGAATAACGCGTGGCTTAATGAGCCACAGCTATTATACAAGTAATAGATACCCAATCATTAAGAAACTTGAAATTAAGTGTAACCCAGAGACAATATTATTAAGCTTCAAGTTGAGTAGTGGAGAATGGAGATAGAGAAAAAGGAAGAGAGACTAATTTCTTTGTCCACCATTGAACACATACCATACATAATGTCATTCAAATCCATGGAGCAGTAGTAACTAGCACTAACATTGTGATGAAAGAAAAATGCAACTTTGCAATAATGATTTCCCATTCAATAAGGATTTTAGTCCGTCAGTAATAACCTCTAAAAATGTTTCATATATATAAATATGCAAAAATACACTAATATTTAAAACCTGCAAGAGATATCATATAAAACACAAAACATAAAATTAAACCTTAGAATTGTTATGAAACTTGAAAAATTGAACCAAAACAAAATAATTTAGTGGCAACCAGTAGTAACTTACACACACTATCACTGGATATGATCCATATCAAGAAAAAATAATATTTGCCCTCTGTATTTAAGCAAGTCATAAGGATCAAGTTGAACAGATATATGGTGCATAACCAAACCCGATTCTTGCATCACACCATGAAACATCAGGTTAAGTTGCAGGAGACTTAATATGAAAAGCATAAACAATTATTCTAGTTACCCAGCATATATCTTGTTCATGCATAAACAAATTATGGAGTATAAATAGATCGATTGCCTGACCCTACCACCAGCCTAAAGGAAAATTAATTGCAGGTTACATGATGAGCGGATAATTTATACGCTTTTTGGCATTGTTTTTAGTATGTTTTTAGTATATTTTAGTTAGTTTTTAGTATATTTTTATTAGTTTTTAGTTAAAATTCACTTTTCTGGACTTTACTATGAGTTTGTGTGTTTTTCTGTGATTTCAGGTATTTTCTGGCTGAAATTGAGGGTCCTGAGCAAAAATCTGATTCAGAGACTGAAAAGGAATGCAGATGCTGTTGGATTCTGACCTCCCTGCACTCGAAGTGGATTTTCTGGAGCTACAAAAGCCCAATTGGCGCGCTCTCAACGGCGTTCGAAATTAGACATCTTGGGCTTTCCAGCAATGTATAATAGTCCATACTTTGCCCGAGATTTGATGGCCCAAACCGGCGTGGCAAATCAGCCTCAGAA
>NW_026265013.1:33286-40257 GCF_000817695.3 Arachis duranensis | reverse complement strand
TGATGGCGGCATTCAAGAGAATCCGGAAGGTCTAAACCTTGTCTGTGGTATTCTGAGTAGAATTCAATGATTGAATGACTGTGACGAGCTTCAAACTCGTGATTGTGGGGCGTTAGTGACAGACGCAAAAGAATCACTGGATTCTATTCCGGCCTGATTGAGAACCGACAGATGGATAGCCGTGCCGTGACAGGGTGCGTTGAACATTTCCACTGAGAGGATGGGAGGTAGCCACTGACAACGGTGAAACCCTTGCATACAGCTTGCCATGGAAGGAGCCTTGCGTGCTTGAAGAAGAAGACAGTAGGAAAGCAGAGATTCAGAAGATGGAGCATCTCCAAAACCTCAACCTGTTCCCCATTACTGCAAAACAAGTACTTATTTCATGTTCTTTTATTTTTCACAATCAACCCTGATAATTATTGATATCCTGACTAAGATTTACAAGATAACCATAGCTTGCTTCAAGCCGACAATCTCCGTGGGATCGACCCTTACTCACGTAAGGTATTACTTGGACGATCCAGTGCACTTGCTGGTTAGTTGTGCGGGGTTGCAAAAGTGTGATTGCAATTTCGTGCACCATTACATTAACACAAATATCCATATAAATTATAGGAAGTCAAGTAATAAATAGTATAGTGTCAGTAAATAAAAGTATGTCTGTGGATTATATGTCATAGATTATAGAACTAGCTATAGAAAGAGAATGGTCTCCAGAAAGCTGAGTACCCTTATATATTTTTAATACCACAGTAGAAGGAATAAAAAAGAATGTAACAGTAAATTTGCAATAGAAAGTTACAAATTCTGGACGACATAAAGAGATTAATTCAATACAAAAGGGACAAAAGAAAGTAATTGTACTGGATGTCATCAATACGGGTTGTGAGATGGATCTAGGACTTGTAGGTCAAAATGGTGGCTGAATCGTCTGACTGGAGTAATGAGGAGTGGTACTTGCAAAGACACTTCGACACTCAAGTCAGAATGGATCTGAGAGGTATAAGGTTTGTAGAATGAATGGCGTACATAAGGGGGCATGGGGCTCCCCTTTATATAGGTGGTGGCAATTATCTTATCTTATCTTATTTGGCCAAGATAAGGGAAGTGTTTGAATTTGAATGTTGGTTAGAAGGTCTAGTAGGCCGGTTTCAGGCATTCTAGAAGAGGGAAGCGGGCCGAACCTAGATATTTGGGTTCGGAGGCTGTTCCGAGTGTGAGATCCAAACATCGGGTTCGTAACAGTAATAAAATTAGAAAGAAGCGAATCCAAAAACCAAAAGACGGGAAAGAATTATAACGAAATTAAAAGAATAGAAGGAATGAATGGAGGAATCACGATATACCATGAACAAAAAAAAGTAGAAACAAAATAAAAAAAAGAATCCAGCTACTTTAACATTTGAAACTTGAAGCCAACTACTTGAAAAACTTAATGTATTCCTCTTTTAGAACAATTTTCTTTGAAAAAGAAAGATAACCATTTGTACCTTTTTTTTTACAATTAAGATCCAACATAAGTCTCTCTTTTTCAATAATTCTAACAAGATCTTTTAGTCTTTTGAGATCTATTTGACCATTGTTGAACACATACTATAAAGAGAGAAATCAATTAAACATAGTATTGGCTAAATTATTTCCATTGAAAAATAACACATAAGTGGCATTCTTGAATAACATAATTAGTTGAGAGAGTTAATAAAAATTCCTACTCAATGGACTCGAAGAAATGGCAAAGAGGAATAATTTACGGAGGTGACAATGACATGGCTTTCTCTTTTCTTGATGTAACTCAAACAATTGTCCGAATTTATTCCTCCTCCTACTTGCAAACTGCCTAAATTTTACCAGTCTTTCACATTTAAGTTCAGTAGAGGCAAAATTTGTGTAAGTTTTAAACATATCATCAACCATAAAGCACAAAAAAATGCTGACATAACTTGTATATTTCTAAGACTCATGTTTAATAATATCATATTCAATAACAATTAAGAATACAAAATTTTAGTAAATATGTTCCTTTAGACTGCATTTATTTTTGTGGATAGGACACAGAGAGATGGACAGTAAATATCTAAAAAGTATTTGGATAGAGAGACATGGACACTGGACACAGTGTCTCCAGGACAGTTTTCTTTATTTTTGTGTCCACTTTTAATCGAAGGACAATAATGGACACATAATTTGAGAGAGTGGACACAGATTTTCAATGAAAATTCTTCTCTGTATTATCGTTCTCAGGAGGTACTCAGAGAGTACAAAGAGGTAACATCTTCTCCATGCTCTTTCTCTATCTCTATGTTCTTCTTCTTTCATTGTGTTCTTCTTTCAATTTGGGTAAAAATATCAAATCAAGCCCCTATTGAATCTCTCAATTTACACAATAAAAAAATTTAGAAGCAGAAAAAGAAAAAATTAAAAAAATACGAAAATGAATTGTACCCAGATAGTTTTGAATGTTGACTTGGATAAGAGAGATTGAATTAGCGGAAGCAAAGTTTAGCAGGTATAGCAAGCATCATTCCTCCACCGTCCTTCAGCAACTGAGGAAGGGTTAGGTGTAAAACCTGTGAAATTAATAAATAATTAGCTAATAAATTAATTATTTATTTAAAAAATTAGAAAATTAAATTTTTTAGTTTAAAGAAGTAGAACTAATTAAAATATGAATTTTGATACTAATTTTAAAAATGTTGGCCCAAAATTGAACGAATGGGTCGAACCAGGCCCCAAACCAGCTTATATACACTTAACTCCAGCCCTTCTTCCCTATTACTTCACTGGAAGCACGCTGAAAAGAAGAGTAACGCCGAAAATCCCTAACCCTCATCACAAAAATTTAATCATCCATAACTTTCAATCCGAAACTCCGATTGACGAGCCGTCAGTGGCCATGCATTTGTCTCAGAATTTTCTACAAAACTCACTGAACAATTTGGTAAGAATTTAGAAAATTTTCACTCATCCACTCTCCCCCTAATTTCGAAAATTTGAAGTTTTAATTTGAGAGATAATGTGATTTTAGTGTTTTGGGTCAAATTAGCTTTGTGTGCTTGTTGGGTCTTATCCGAAATTTCTGTCGGTAAGGTGAGAAATCACTAACTCTTATGAATCATTAATGACTATGAATACTATTTTAATTTTTGTTATATTTAGATGGAATTAGAGTGAGATATATGTTTTGGAGATAAATTTGGTGATATCGGTGACTAGAAAGTGAACCGTGGAGGTTGGATTTTTGTTTGGTGAGGATTTGGAGCTTTGGAAACTTGAGAAATAGAGATATTTGAAGCGTTCCATGTATAGAGAGGAATCACAAGGTAGGGTTTTGGTTTCTCATAGATAATATATAATATTTCCTAAAAATGTAGGCTAGACAACTATATGATAGGTTGAAATCTGTAAGTATGTTGATATTAGCAACCTTGATAGAAATATGTAATTATGTTGAGAATGAATTAATGAATAATGATATTGTGGATTTTTTATGTTGATGTTTGATGATGATAATGAATTATGATGAATTATGTTGTATAATTTTGGGTGTTTGGGGTGGAAGTCAATATATTTGAGAAAATGATGTGAAGGAAAGGAGATGGATAGTTGAAATCTTGATTTATACATATGGAGTGTGGTTTTGAAGAGTGTAAACTAGTTTTGAAATTAAAGTCGGTGAAAATAGAGGTTTGTGACTTTTTTGGAAAAAACTTGATTTTTAACCGAACTTCGACAGACCATAACTTGGCTTCTGGATCCTCAATTTCTATCAAACTTATTTCAAACAAAAATTAGGTCCATGAATTTTACGCCATTTGAAGAACGGATAGAAAATGTTTTCTAACAAAAAATTTGTGCGCGTCGAAAGTTTGGTATGTGAAAGTGTTTTTGCAGGTTGTAACAGCTTTTTGAGAAATCATAGGGACCGCATACGCAGACACAAGGCTATGTATGCGGGAATTCACTTCTATCTATGGGACTCGCATACGCAGATAGGGATCACATACGTGAGATTGTGAATTACACCCCTGCGTATGCAAGATATGGCGTGGGTACATAGTCATTCACCTCTGTCCAGCGTACTCACGTACGCGAGACCCCTGTGATGAGCGGATATTTTATACACTTTTTGGGGGTAATTTCATGTAGTTTTTAGTATGTTTTAGTTAGCTTTTAGTATAGTTTTATTATTTTTTAGGAAAAATTCATATTTCTGGACTTTACTATGAGTTTGTGTGTTTTTCTGTGATTTCAAGTATTTTCCGGTTGAAATTGAGGGAGCTGAGCAAAAATCTGATTCAGGCTGAAAAAGGACTGCTGATGTTGTTGGATTTTGACCTCCCTGCACTCGGAATGGATTTTTTGGAGCTACAGGAGTCCAATTGGCGCACTCTCAATTGGGTTAAAAAGTAGACATCTACGGCTTTCTAGTAATATATAATAGTCCATACTTTGCTCGAAGATAAATGACGTAAACTGGCGTTTAACGCTAGTTCCATATTGCATTCTGGTGTTGAACGCCAGAAACAGGTTGCAAGTTGGAGTTAAATGCCAGAAATAGATTACAACCTGACGTTTAACTCCAGAAACAGCCCAGGCATGTGAGAAGCTCAAGTCTCAGCCCCAGCACACACCAAGTAGGACCCAAAAGTAGATTTCTGCACTATCTATCTTAGTTTACTCATTTTTCTGTAAACCTAGGTTACTAGTTTAGTATTTAAACAACTTTTAGAGACTTATTTTGTATCTCATGACATTTTAGATCTGAACTATGTACTTTTTGACGGCATGAGTCTCTAAACTCCATTGTTGGGGGTGAGGATTTCTGCAGCGTCTCGATGAATTAATGCAATTATTTCTGTTCTCTATTCACATGCTTGTTTTAACTTTAATATGATATTTTCCCTCCAAAATTTTCGAAAACAAGGAGCATTAGATTTAAAAATTTTAAGTCTTGTGTCTTTTGTGTGTTTCTCTCTTTCATAATAAAATTCAAAAATAATAAAATATATTTTCTAACTATTTTTAAGCAAATATTTCAAAATTTTTCATAAAAATTGAGATTTCAATTTCAATATTTTTCAAAATCTTATCCTTTTAAAATTTTTTTAAAAAAATCACATCTTTTTCAAAAATATCCTAACCACTTTCTCTCTCCTCACTTTTTCAAAATCTTCATAAAATATTTTCAAATTTTTTATTTTTATTCTTTTTATTTTAGTTTTTATTTTATTTCCTTTTATTATTTCGAAAATTACTTTTCTTATATAATAAATAAATAAAATAAATCCACATCATCTCCCTTTCTCCATCATGGACCTAAGTGGAAATGAACAGTCCAGAAGGACTCTGGGGTCATATGCTAACCCCACTACTGCTTCATATGGGAGTAGTATCTGTATACCTTCCATCGGAGTCAGTAGTTTTGAGTTGAATCCTCAGCTCATTATCATGGTGCAGCAAAGTTGCCAGTATTTCGATCTTTCACAGGAAGAACCTACAGAGTTTTTGGCACAGTTTTTACAAATTGTTGACACAGTACATGATAAGGAAGTAGATCAGGATGTCTACAGATTATTACTGTTTCCATTTGCTGTAAAAGACCAAGCTAAGAGGTGGTTAAATAACCAACCTAAAGCTAGCATAAGGACATGGAAACAACTGTCAGAAAAATTCCTGAATCAATATTTCCCTCCAAAACGGATGACACAGCTAAGGCTGAACATCCAAGGCTTTAAACAAGGAGATAATGAATTTCTTTATGATGCCTGGGAGAGATACAGAGAGATGCTAAGAAAATGCCCTTCTGAAATATTTTCAGAGTGGGTGCATGACGATTGGATTTTTGACGGTTTAGAATTTCACTAATGAAATCTCGTTGTAAAGTATAGTTTCTAAACCAAACAATAATCCTTTCATACAAAAAGTTGTTTGTCACTAAAACAAACCCCTAAAATTTATAAACCGAAGTATTTAAACCTCGGGTCGTTCTCCCTAGGAATTACAATAAAGTGTCTTGTTATTGGTTGTGAGTTATTTTGGGGTTTTGATATGAAACATGAAAGATAAATGGAAAAAAGTAAACTAATGGCTAAAAAGATCATGGCACTCAAGTGTCACTAATTACTCTACCTAGGCCAAGAGGAACAAAATCTATACTATATCTAGAAGAGACATTTCAACAAACACATAAAAGGCAATAAAGGCAAACATTATTAATTGCAAGCATTAAAGGAATCTACAACTACAAAAGCAAGAGATCAACAATAGAAAACCAAAGAAAACACAATTATTATGAATTACCTCAAATGGAATTAGAAGAAAATAGAAGAAACAAGAGTATATCTACAACAAGATATAAGAACAACATAAAGGAAATTACAACAAAAGAATAGAGGAAGAAGAATGTAACAACAAGGAATTGAAAGGTAGAAGTAGAAGAAGATGAATCTAAACCTAGATCTAAGAACTAAACCTAATCCTAATCCTAATTCTAGAGAGAAGTGAGAGCTTCTCTCTCTCTAGAAACTAATTCTAACTACTAAACTAAACTAATGGTAACTAACATGTGTTTCCCTCTTTACTCCTTGGGTTAAATAGCATCAGAAATGAGTTGGATTGGGCCCACGAGGCTTCTAAAATCGCTGGCCACGTTTTGCTTCAAGTGGACTAGGTGGCAGCAACGGCGCGCGCGCGTACTATGTGCGTGCGCGCCACCATACTTGTAGCAACTATGGCAAATCTTATATCCTTTTGAAGCCCCCGGATGTTAGCTTTCTAACCCAACTGGAACCGCATCATTTGGACCTCTGTAGCTCAAGTTATGGTCGTTTAAGTGCGAAGAGGTCGGCTTGACAGCTTTCCGGTTCTTTCATTTCTTCATGAGTTCTCCAACTTTTCATGCTTCTTTCTTCATTCCCGTGATCCAATCTTTGCCTCCTAAACCTTAAATCACTTAACAAACATATCAA
>NW_026265013.1:31524-33140 GCF_000817695.3 Arachis duranensis | reverse complement strand
AATTAAAGGAGAATATACAAAACCATGCTATTTCATTGAATAAATGTGGGTAAAAGGTCATAAAATCCCTTAAAATCAATAAAAGATAAACCGTCAAACTGGGGTTTGTCAACCTCCCCACACTTAGACCTAAGCATGTCCTCATGCTAAACCAAGAATGAAATAAGGGATATGACACTTATTCAAAGCAAAGAAACTATATGCATGCAACTAAATTCAAAAATGATTCTACTTACTTGGTTAAAAATAAATCAATCTCCAAGACATACATGCACAAGTAGGGCTTAAGATCATGTAGCGATTCATGAGTCCTACCAATTGAAGTATAAACATGAAGTTCACATAGACTTGCAAGAAGAACGCTCGTGAAAGCTGGGAATCAAGGAATTGAGCATCGAACCCTCACCGGAAGTGTTTGCACTCTAGTCGCTCGGTGTTTGGGGTTGATTCACTCAATTCTCCCCTAATCATGCTTTCCAAGATTTGTTTTTCATCTACAATCAACAATTATTCAATGCATGCATACATGTATCATGAGGTCTTTTCTTTAGGTTGTAATGGGGCTAGGGTCAAGGTAGGATCATATATGGCTAGTGGACTTAGGATTTGAATCTTTGATTAACTTAAACTTTCCCACCTAACCTATATAATGACCTATACAATCAAGTACTAATCTAACTACCCATTCCTCACTTTTTCACATACTCATGCATTTTCTTTTCATTTCACAACACATATGCATTGACTTTTATTTGAGCTTTACTTTGGGGTATTTTGTCCCCCTTTTTATTTCTTTCTTTTTCTTCTTTTTCTTTCTTTTTCTATTTTTTTCCTTTCCTTTTCCATATTATTTTTCTTTTCTTTTTCTTTTGTTTTTTTTTCTCATTTTTTTCTATATACAAGAACCTCAATGCATAAGGTTTTACATTTGATCAATACATAAATATGTACCCAATTCCCAATATTTCCAATAATAATACAAAACTACCCTTTTATTCACCCAATGTCCCAAGGTTCCCACACTTGAATGATACTCACACACACTAGCCTAAGCTAATCAAAGATCCAAATAAGGTCATTTATTGTTTTTCGCTTTAAGGCTTGTAATGTGCTAAAATTAAGAACAAGTGGGTTAAGCGTAGGCTCAAATTTGGCTAACAAAGGAAGATAAAAGGTAAGGCCATTTGGGTAAGTGAGCTAATGAAATGATGGCCTCAATCATATAAATGCATGAATACAAGGAATAATAGGACATAGATTCAAATAAATCAAAGATTACAATCATAGAAAGAGAACAATTACACACAAGAAGGAAAATAAGTGGTTATAAGATGTAACCACACCATTAGGCTCAAAGCTCACATGCTTGTGTGTTCTTAGCTCAAAAACCATGTTCCAAAATACATTCTTTCAAGCAAGCTCAACAGAAAATTTTCAAATTGGTAGGGTGCCCTAAAATAGTTTCTTGGAAAGGAAATTATCATCCTAACCAAGTAGTCTTAATAAGAAAGAAGTGGTAAAAATATGTACAAATTCTAACTAACATGCAACCTATCATGCAATGCAATAACTAATCTAACAAAGAAAACTAAGAATTGGTGTTGAAAAGGAAATTG
>NW_026265013.1:29580-31117 GCF_000817695.3 Arachis duranensis | reverse complement strand
TCATGCATGTTTACGCGTCGATGGGTATATTGGTCGAAGGACGCGTACGCGCCAGGTGCGCGCACGCGTGCATCGAGTTAGGCCGGAGGCATAGTGTCGGCCCAAGTCTGGCACAACTCTCGGGTAAAGGTACCGGGGGTGCAGATTGTGCAATCGACGCGCGCGCACAGTGTGCGTGCGCGTGCATTGCGAATTTAAGATGATGTGCGCGTACGCGCCAAGTGCGCGCACGCGTGCATAGACTTGTGCCTTAGGCCCAATGTTCGCACAGTGTAGGCCTAACTCTCGGGTTTTTGGCTGGAGGTGAAATTTTGCATCCACGCGTACGCGTACAGTGTGCGTCCGCGTGGATGGTCGAAAATGCTCAGGTGCGCATACGCGTTAGGTGCGCGCACGCGTGGATGGTGTTCAGTTTTTCAAATTTTTTTTTGTTCTTGCACCAATCCAAGCCTTTTAATCCTCCAAACAGCTACCAAAACACCCTAAAACCTTATTTATCATATTATACTTCTAACTGAACTCAATAAAACAATAAAAACAAGAAATTAAACTAATTCTACCAATATGTACAAAAGATAAAAATGAAAATGAGAATCTACCTACAATGGCAACTCAATTCACTTATTAACAAAACTAAAAGAGTATGGAAAGAGTTTACCATGGTGGGGTGTCTCCCACCTAGCACTTTTAGTTTAAGTCCTTAAGTTGGACTTATGGGGAGCTCTTTTCAAGGTGGCTTGTGCTTGTACTCATCTTGGAACTTCCACCAATGCTTGAATCTCCAATAAGCTCCATTCTTCAATTTCAATATCTTCAAGCTTTGATGGAGTTCTCCACAAACCATGAGCTCCCACATTTGATTTTCATTGTGCGATCCGGGATCCCATACTTTGTTTTGACACCCGTCCTTAGATTGATCGTCATTATTCCATCCGGGTGGTATAGCCTTGGAATTCTCAAAGAAACCTCCAAACAACTTCCTAGACCCATGCAATTTAGCATTCCTCCAACCATAGTATTTATGCCTTGAGGGTTTAACCTTAATGGCTCTTGAATTTTGAGCTTGCAACCGTCATGAGCTTAAAATGATGTTTTCACCCACTACACAATTCTTTCCTACTCTTAATTCCACAAAGAGCTCTAAGTTGACCATCATTTTCAATTAAACCATATTCAAGTGAGAAAGTAAAGCTTAGGGATAAGAATTTTATCCACTTGAATGTTGTTTTGGATGGTGACTTGGGAAGGGAGACCTCCCCACACTTAGACAATGCAAGGTCTACTTCCTTGTGCTCTTCTTTAGTTGTTTCCACCTCTTCACAAGCTTCATCAATTTCAACCTTTTCCCCTTTTTCACTTGGCTTGGTGTTGTCTTCAAGAACTTCATCTTGCCCAATGAAAGGTGATTCAATTTTGGATAGGAATTCATTGATGAATGAATCCATCTCTTGATCAACCTCTTCATATTCTTCAATCTCAATATACACCGTGCCATTTTCGTCTTCCTTAGGAGGTTGTGCACACTCTTTTATAATTT
>NW_026265013.1:28754-29426 GCF_000817695.3 Arachis duranensis | reverse complement strand
CTCCATGATGCTACATTCCCATGGACTTTCAACATCTCCTAAATCTTCAACCACCTCTTCCTTTTCTTCAATGATCATAGGCTCCTCCAATTGTTCCAACACAAAACTTGATTCTCCCTTCTTTTCCACCAAATTTTCCAATTTCTCCTTCATGCTTTGCTCTTCTTTTGACTTTTCACATGTGGTCACGGAACTACCTTGAGTCTTCAAACATTGGTGGGTTAAAGTATGCACCACCTTGGTCAAATTGGTCACAAACTCAAGTGTATCCCGCTTCATGGCTTCTTGTCCTTGGAGTAACAAAGTGAAAGGATCGTCTATTGGGGCTTGGGGTGAATAGGAAGGTTCATTATTTTGGAGAGAGGGTTCATAGTAGGAAGGTGGTTCTTCTTGGTAAGGGTATGGAGGTGGTGAGTGTTGAGGTGGTTCATGGTAGTAATCTTGATAGGGTTGTGGTGGGTCTAAAGGTTCTCGCTCATAATGGTCATAAGAATATGGCATGAATGATTGGTCATATGGTGGATATGGATCATAGGAAGGTGCTTGATGTGGAAAGGCTTGTGAGTATGGTTGAGGTTCATGTTGAGGATGAAATTCATATGCATATGATGTTGATTGTTGAGTGTCACAAAAAGAGTCATCATAGCCGTTAAATTGACATGCATTAGGATG
>NW_026265013.1:24325-27883 GCF_000817695.3 Arachis duranensis | reverse complement strand
TAGTTTCTAGAGAGAGAAGCTCTCACTTCTCTCTAGGATTAGGATTAGGATTAGAAGTAGTTTTAGAAGTAGTTTCTAAAACTAAACTATGACTAATGGTAACTAATATGTGTTTCCCTCTTCACTCCTTGGGTTAAATAGCATCAGAAATATGTTGGATTGGGCCCACAAGGCTTCTAAAATCGCTGGCCACGTTTTGCTTCAAGTGGACTAGGTGGCAGCAACGGCGCGCGCGCGTACTATGCGCGGGCGCGCCACCATACTTGTAGCAACTATGGCAAATCTTATATCGTTTTGAAGCCGCGGATGTTAGCTTTCTAACCCAACTGGAACCGCATCATTTGGACCTCTATAGCTCAAGTTATGGTCGTTTAAGTGCGAAGAGGTCGGCTTGACAGCTTTCCGGTTCTTTCATTTCTTCATGAGTTCTCCAACTTTTCATGCTTCTTTCTTCATTCCCTTGATCCCATCTTTGCCTCCTAAGCCTTAAATCACTTAACAAACATATCAAGGCATCTAATGGAATCAAGGTGAATTAGATTTAGCTATTTTATGTCATAAAAAGCATGTTTTCACTCTTAAGCACAATTAAAGGAGAATATACAAAACCATGCTATTTCATTGAATAAATGTGGGTAAAAGGTCATAGAATCCCTTAAAATCAATACAAGATAAACCGTCAAATTGGGGTTTGTCAGTGCAGTTAGACATCTTCTATTATGGGCTTACAGAGAAAGCTCAGATTTCTCTAGACCACTTAGCTGGTGGATCTATCTACATGAGAAAGACAATTGAAGAAGCGCAATAGCTCATTGATACAGTTGCCAGAAATCAGCATTTGTACCTAGGCAGTGAACCTTCCAGGAAAGAAGAAGCTAAAACAGTAACTGCTGAACTCAGTCCTGCAGAACAAGTTACTGAATTCAATCAGCAATTAGATTTTCTAACAAAATAGCTAGCCGAATTCAAGGAGATACTACAAGACACAAGAATGGCTAATATGAATATGGAAGTGCAGCTGAAGCAAACAGAACAGCAGTTATCAAAACAAATAACAGAAGAGTGCCAAGCAGTTCAATTAAGAAGTGGAAAAACATTAAATACCTCACTTCAAGGCAGCAGGAAGCCAAGAAATGAACAAAATGCTACCCAAAATCCCTCTGAGGACATTAAAAGCCCAGAGAGGAATAATTCTGGTGCTCAAACACTAGAAAAGGGTGGAGAGGTGGTGTTAAACGCCCAACCCATGCTCAGTTCAGGCGTTCAAATGCCAGAAACAGGCAAGAAGTTGGTGTTGAACGCCCAAGGGAAGTTCAGTTCTGGCGTTTAGATGCCAAAAACAGGTAAGGAGTTGGCGTCTAACGCCACTCCAGCTTCCACCCCTGGTATTCAAACGCCAGTGGGGGATCAGACACATACAAGTGCTGATAGCAACCCCTTTAAAAAGGCTTCTCAACCTACATCTATAGACAATAAACCTGCAGCAACTAAGGTTGACGAATACAAAGCCAAAATGCCTTATCCTCAGAAACTCCGCCAAGCGGAACAGGATAAGCAATTTGCCCGCTTTGCAGACTATCTCAGGACTCTTGAAATAAAGATTTCGTCTGCAGTGGCACTTGAGCAAATACCCTCTTATGCTAAGTTCATGAAAGAGATCTTAAGTCATAAGAAGGATTGGAGAGAAACTGAAAAAGTTTACCTCACTGAAGAATGCAGTGCAGTCATTCTGAAAAGCTTACCAGAAAAGCTTAAAGATCTCGGAAGCTTTATGATACCATGCACATTAGAAGGTACTTGTACCAAGCAAGCTCTATGTGATCTTGGAGCAAGTATCAACCTAATACCTGCATCTACTATCAGAAAGCTTGGTTTGATTGAAGAAGTCAAACCAACCCGGATATGTCTCCAACTTGCTGATGGCTCCATTAAATACCCATCAGGCATGATTGAAGACATGATTGTCAAGGTTGGGCCATTTGCCTTTCCCACTGACTTTGTGGTGCTGTAAATGGAGGAGCATAAGAGTGCAACTCTCATTCTAGGAAGACCTTTCCTAGCAACTGGACGAACCCTCATTGACGTCCAAAAAGGGGAAGTAACCCTGATAGTCAATGAGAACGAGTTTAATTTGAATGTTGTCAAAGCTATGCAGCATCCAGACACCCCAAACGACTACATGAGCATTGATATTATTGACTCTCTGGTAAAAGAGGTCAATATGACTGAGAGTCTCGAATCAGAGCTAGAGGATATCTTTAAAGATGCTCAGCCTGATCTGAAGGAACCAGAGAGAATAATAGAACCTCTGAAAATCCCTCAGGAAGAGGAGAAACCTCCCAAACCCGAGCTCAAACCATTAGCACCATCCCTAAAATATGCATTTCTGGGAGAAGGTGATACCTTTTCTGTAATCATAAGCTCTACCTTAGAGCCACAGGAAGAGGAAGCACTAATTCAAGTGCTAAGGACACACAAGACAGCTCTTGGGTGGTCCATCAGTGATCTTAAGGGCATTAGCCTAGCTAGATGCATGCACAAGATCCTATTGGAGGGTGATGCTAAGCCTGTGGTTCAACCACAGAGGCGGCTGAATCCAGCAATGAAGGAGGTGGTGCAGAAGGAGGTCACTAAATTACTAGAGGTTGGGATTATTTATCCTATTTCTGATAGCCCCTGGGTAAGCCCTGTCCAAGTCGTCCCTAAGAAGGGTGGCATGACAGTGGTTCATAATGAAAAAAATGAACTGGTTCCTACAAGAACAGTTACAGGGTGGCATATGTGTATTGATTATAGAAGGCTCAATACAGCTACCAGAAAGGATCATTTTCCTTTACCATTCATAGACCAAATGCTAGAAAGACTAGCAGGTCATGAATACTACTGCTTCCTGGTTGGATATTTAGGTTATAATCAAATTGCAGTAGATCCCCAGGATCAAGAGAAAACAACATTCACATGTCCATCCGGAGTATTTGCATACAGAAGGATGCCATTTGGTCTGTGCAATGCACCTGCAACCTTTCAAAGGTTTAACACCCTACCATACAGAGTCTTATGCGTAAGTCATAATTCAGAGATGGCAAGGTATTACGACCTCTAAAATAAAAATTTAGTACGTATAGTAGTATGAATGATTGATTATAACTAGGAGCCTTTGTAGAAAAAGGGGTAAACAAAAATCGTAAGAGAAATCATAAAATCAAAATAGAGTCCCGATAATAAAGGTTCTTCACTAATCCAGAAGTCTCCAGCATGCTTCAGCGAGAAACCTCACGTCCTGCATCTGAAAACCACAAAATCCGCATGGGTGAGAACCAGAGGTCCCCAGCATGGTAACAGCTTCCACATATATAATACATAATAATAGAGGAAAGCCGAAGGCAATCCTAGAACTTCCTCCAGATAATATCAAAGCTTATAAACAAGATAAACCATAAATGGCATCTGACTAAAGATTCTTCAGTCTAACTAATACTTCCCATTCCAATTCCTTCAAACCTTCCAACCACCAGCAGAAGTATAATGTAGCAAACACAGTTATATCAAATAAGAAAT
>NW_026265013.1:23897-24200 GCF_000817695.3 Arachis duranensis | reverse complement strand
TGAATGCCTGTCCCTAGTGGCTGATGATATCATCTTGTCGGTTATAGAGCCAACCCGACAAGTCCTGGTCGCTAACCATTAAACTGTCCCTCTGTCACGCATCTCCAACTCGAGTTATACTCGTTATAAACTTGATCATAATCATGATCTATATCCATCACCCTCACTGGTGAATATTTACGGGGGCGAGCTCATCCGGGTCTTTGACAGTGCCCGGCCACACTTACGACATAGGGTCAACAGAGTATCAAGTCTCAACCTGGAGCACGTGGTGGCTAGCCACTGCTACTACCCAGGGAAACT
>NW_026265013.1:22297-23816 GCF_000817695.3 Arachis duranensis | reverse complement strand
CATAAACATGCATGAATTCTCATCCATGGATCAACATCCATATCAGCCATCCGGCTCACGGTTCAGTCCAGAACCAGCCAACATTCATATCATACACAGCCATTTCGGCTCACGGTTAAATCCATAACCAGCCACCCGGCTCACGGTTAAATCCATAACCATCCGCTTCATTAACAATTACAGCCTTTCGGCCCATGGCATAACAAGCACTTCCACCACCATCCTCTGCATCTCACATAATCATCTTTGATCCTCATGATCATTCATTTTTCCCTTGCTTCACTCGCAAGTTACCTCATTCACTAGCCCCTTTTTAATAGCTAGGCATGTCATAATGATTTAAGACATAAATGGTGAGATCGGAGGCTTAGAAGTATGAAATTTGGCTTTTAAAACTCAAAAATCAACTTTGGTATGAAAACAGGTCCATGCGTACGCGCACTCCACGCGCACGCGTGGATGGCCTCGAAAACTCATCGACGCGTAAGCGTCATGCACGCTAACGCGTGGATTGAAAACTAGCCAAACGACGCGCACGCGTCAACTACGCGTACGCGTGGGTACTCTCGTGCCCCAGGCACAAAACTGGCATAGTTCTGGCATAACTCTCTGGAAAATGGCTGGGCATTGGGTGCAGCACAATCGGCGCCCCCGCGCACATCACGCGCACGCGTGGATGGCATTTTCTGGAAGAACGGCGCGTACGCGCCAAGTGCGCCTACGCGCAAGGGGTCATTCTGCTAAAAATTTTCTAAGTTAAAAGCTGCAGAATTCACAAGTTTAAACCCCAATCTTCCAACGGACATAACGTTCTCATTTTAAATCATTTTTCACCCGTTCTTCGAACGGCATGGACATCCCGGATTCAATTTCATTTCTGATTAGATTTGGCACAAAACAGAGATCCGTAGTCCAAGTTATGTCCCATCAAAATATGCCCAAAAACCATATTTTTCATAAAAACCACAAAGTGCCATTTTCAAACAAGCCATTTCCAACTCTTTTCAAAATCAATCAAAACATGCCATTTTCATCCCTCTTCTTTGAAATTAATCAAAATATATCAATTTCAACATCAAGCCTCCTCAACTCACACATTGACACTTTACCACAATTTATCAAAATCACTATCTCATCATTTTAACCCACTTTACCCAAGTGGCTTGATGAGCGGATAATTTGTACGCTTTTTGGCATTGTTTTTAGTATGTTTTTGGTATTATCTAGTTAGTTTTTAGTATATTTTTATTAGTTTTTAGTTAAAATTCACTTTTCTGGACTTTACTATGAGTTTGTGTGTTTTTCTGTGATTTCAGGTATTTTCTGGTTGAAATTGAGGGACCTGAGCAAAAATCTGATTCAGAGACTAAAAAGGACTGCAGATGCTGTTGGATTCTGACCTCCCTGCACTCGAAGCGGATTTTCTGGAGCTACAGAAGCCCAATTGGCGCGCTCTCAACGGCGTTGGAAAGTAGACATCCTGGGCTTTCCAGCAATATATGATAGTCCATACTTTGCC
>NW_026265013.1:20997-21292 GCF_000817695.3 Arachis duranensis | reverse complement strand
CAAGATGACCATAGCTTGCTTCATACTAACAATCTCCGTGGGATCGACCCTTACTCGCGTAAGGTTTATTACTTGGATGACACAGTGCACTTGCTGGTTAGTTGTGCGAAGTTGTGTTAATGCCATGGTATTGAACACCAAGTTTTTGGGGTTCTTTACCGGGGATTATGAGAGTTGTGAAAAGTATTGTTCACAATTTTGCGCTACCAAGTTTTTGGCGCCGTTGCCGGGGATTGTTCAGTTTGGACAACTGACGGTTCATCTTGTTGCTTAGATTAGGTATTTATTTTTTTTC
>NW_026265013.1:20001-20791 GCF_000817695.3 Arachis duranensis | reverse complement strand
TGGCCATGTCTAGTGTTTTGGACCGAAGCTTTCTTTGAAAGCTTGGCTGGCTGTGAAGCCATGTCTAATTCCTGGACCGGAGTCTTAGACTAGCATTGCACTGATTCCTGGAATTCTCATTAAGAATTTTGATATGTTTCTCCACTTAATTTTCGAAAAAGCACAAAAAAAAAATTCAAAAAATCATAAAAACCAAAAATATTTCTTGTTTGAGTCTAGTGTCTCATTTTAAGTTTGGTGTCAATTGCATACATTCATTCATGTGTCTTAAGGATCTTCAAGTAATTCTTGATAATTTTCGTGCTCTGATCTTTGAATTCAATTAACTTGAGTGTTTTGTGTGTCTCATATGCATTTTCATCTTGTTAGTGTCAGTAGTATACAAACTGCTAAGTTTGGTGTCTTGCATGCATTGTTATTTGATTCTTGTTGCATTTTGAATTGTCCTTATCATTAAAAATCCAAAAATATTTTTAATTTGTGTCTTTTCAAGTCAATAATACAGAGAATTGAAGATTCAGAACATACTGCAGAGGAATTATACAGAAAAAGCTGGGCATTCAAAATGCCCAGTGAAGAAGGACAGACTGGCGTTTAAACGCCAGCCAGGGTACCTGGTTGGGCGTTTAACGCCCAAAAAGGTATAGTTTTGGGCGTTAAACGCCAGAATGTGCACCATTCTGGGCGTTTAACGCCAGGATGGCACAAGGGGGAAGATTTTGTTTTCAAATCAATTTTTTTCTAAGTTTTCAAAATCTTTTCAAAATCAAATCTTTTTCAAATCAATTTT
>NW_026265013.1:17058-17357 GCF_000817695.3 Arachis duranensis | reverse complement strand
TAATGACATTAAAGAAGCGCTTGTTGGGAGGCAACCCAATGTTTTATAATTAACTATTTTCCTTTGTTATTTTATTTTTTTTAGGTTGATGATCATGAGAAGTCACAAAATCAATGAAAAAAGCAAAAACAGAATGAAAAACAGGAAGAAAAACAGCACACCCTGGAGGACGCACCTACTGGCGTTTAAACGCTAGTGAGGTTAGCAGATGGGCGTTTAACGCCCAGTCTGGCACCATTTTGGGCGTTTAACGCCAGAAAGGGGCACCAGACTGGCGTTAAACGCCAGAAAAGGGCAAT
>NW_026265013.1:16482-16824 GCF_000817695.3 Arachis duranensis | reverse complement strand
TCTTCCCCAAAAACCCCTCACCTATCAAATCCCATCTTTCTCTTCACCACTCACATCCATCTTTCATAAAACCCCACCTACCCCACCATTCAAATTCAAACCACTTTCCCACCCAAACCCACCCATCCATGACCGAACCCTACCCTTCCCCCTCTCCTATATAAACCCTCCTTCATTCCTTCATTTTCACACAATATATACACCACTTCTCCCCTTCTTGGCCGAAAACAAAAGCCATTCCCTTTCCCCTCATTTCTTCTTCTTCTACTCTCTTCTTTCTTCTTTTGCTCGAGGACGAGCAAACATTTTAAGTTTGGTGTGGTAAAAGCATTGCTTTTTGTT
>NW_026265013.1:6287-12164 GCF_000817695.3 Arachis duranensis | reverse complement strand
CGGTGAACGCGTGGCCGCAAACGGAGCGGCAATTGGAGCTCTAGATCAAAAGTTATGGTGGTTTGAAGATCAAGTGAGAGAAAGAACTTGAGAGAGTGTTCTTCCCTCCATGGCCTCCATTTTCAGCATGTGAGTGTGTTTAGTGAGGAGAGAGAATGCTGAAAACTAGGGTTTTGGTCTAGTTATGTTGGGCCAAGGGCCCACTTTGGGTCCGGTTGGCCCGGTTTGGCCCGTTTAGTCCAATCTTGGTCCGAATTCTATAAAATTGGTACGGAAATTCTCGTCTCAATCTCCTCTATCACATTTAGCCATAAAAATTACATTTTAGGCTTTCTAGAATAAATTCTCATTTATAGGTTAATTAGCCGTTAATTAACCGGGTTTTACAAAAGGTGCATGCTCTCTATTTTCTCTGATATGGTGAAAAAATTTCTAGAAGTCTTCATGAATGACTTTTCAGTATTTGAAGACTCATTCAACTCCTGTCTTGACCATCTAGCACTTGTTTTAAAGAGGTGCCAAGAGACTAACCTAGTTTTAAACTAGGAGAAATGTCACTTTATGGTGACTGAAAGAATTGTCCTTGGGCACAAAATTTTGAACAAGGGAATAGAGGTAGATCAAGCTAAGGTAGAGGTAATTGAAAAATTACTGCCACCTGCCAATGTTAAGGCAATCAGAAGCTTTCTAGGGCATGCAGGATTCTATAGGAGGTTTATAAAAGATTTTTCAAAAATTGCAAAACCTTTGAGAAATCTGCTAGCTGCTGACACCCCATTTATCTTTGATAAAGAGTGTCTGCAGGCGTTTGAGACCCTGAAAGCTAAGCTGGTCATAGCACCAGTTATCTCTGCACCAGACTGGACATTACCATTTGAACTAATGTGTGATGCCAGTGACCATGCCATTGTGCAGTGTTGGGACAAAGGCATGACAAGCTTCTGCACATCATTTATTATGCTTGTCGTGTTTTAAATGATGCACAGAAGAACTACACAACCACAGAAAAAGAGTTACTTGCAGTGGTTTATGCCATTGACAAGTTCAAATCTTATTTAGTAGGATCAAAAGTGATTGTGTACACTGACCATGCTGCTCTTAAATATCTTCTCACAAAGCAGGATTCAAAACCCAGACTCATATGATGGGTGTTGCTTCTGCAAGAGTTTGATATAGAAAAAGAGACAGAAAATGGACATAGAACCAAGTAGCAGATCACCTGTCCCGAATAGAACCAGTAGACGGAGCGTCCCTCCCTCTTACTGAGATCTCTGAAAAATTTTCGGATGAGCAACTCTTTGCCATCCAGGAAGTACCATGGTTTGCAGACATTGTAAACTACAAGGCTGTGAGATTCATACCCAAAGAGTATAGTAGGCAGCAATCAAAGAAATTGATCACAATGCAAAGTACTATCTTTGGGATGAACCATATATCTTCAAGAGATGTGCAGACGGAGTAATCCGTAGATGTGTGCCTAAAGAAGAAGCACAGAAGATCCTCTGGCATTGCCATAGGTCACAATATGGAGGACATTTTGGAAGTGAGCGAACAGCCACAAGAGTCCTTCAATGTGGCTTCTATTGGCCTACTCTCTATAAAGACTCCCAAGAGTTTATACTTAATTATGACAGTTGCCAAATATCTGGCAATCTGCCTCATAGTTATGCCATGCCTCAACAAGGAATCTTGGAGATTGAGTTGTTTGATGTATGGGGTATTGACTTCATGGGGCCTTTCCCACCATCATACTCAAACACTTATATTCTAGTGGCAGTGGATTATGTATCCAAATGGGTGGAAGCTATTGCAACACCCACTAATGATACTAAGACAGTGCTAAAATTCCTCCAGAAATATATCTTTAGCAGATTTGGTGTCCCTAGAGTACTAATCAGTGATGGGGCACTCATTTCTGTAATAAATAGCTTTACTCTGCTATGGTTCGATATGGAGTTAGCCACAGGGTGGCAACTCCATATCATCCACAGACAAATGGGCAAGCTGAAGTCTCTAATAGAGAACTTAAAAGAATCCTAGAACGGACTGTAATTAACCGTAGAAGGGATTGGGCAAGAAGCTTGGATGATGCTCTGTGGGCATATAGAATAACATTCAAGACTCCTATAGGGACCTCTCCATACCAGCTTGTGTATGAAAAAGCCTGTCACTTGCCAGTGGAACTGGAACATAAGGCCTATTAGGCAACCAGATTCTTAAACCTTGATGCCAAGTTAGTTGGAGAAAAACGATTGCTCCAGTTAAATGAGCTAGAGGAATTCAGACTCAATGCTTTCGAAAATGCAAAAATTTACAAAGAAAAAGCAAAAAGATGGCATGATAAGAAGCTATCATCCAGAGTCTTTGAGCCAGGGCAGAAAGTTCTGCTGTTTTAATTCTAGGCTCAAATTATTCCCTGGAAAATTGAAATCCTGGTGGAGAGGACCATATGTGATTACAAGTGTGTTGCCATATGGATATGTAGAGCTTCAGGATAATGATTCTAATAAAAAGTTCATTGTTAATGGACAAAGAGTCAAACATTATCTTGAAAGCAATTTTGAGCAAGAATGCTTAAAACTGAGACTTGATTAAAGCTCAGTAATAGTCCAGCTAAGAACAATAAAGAAGCGCTTGTTGGGAGGCAACCACGCCATTAACAAAGCTTATTTGTTAATTAATTGAATTTTATAGGTTCATATTAATTATCTTCAAGGTAAAATAGCAATTGCATGAGTTCACAGAGTTACAGAAGGATTTAGAGGATAAAACAGCAAAAAGAAGCTCACTAGTGCGAAAAAGCCAGTAAGAGCTGTTTTGGGCGTTAAACGCCCAACAAAAGCATCTACTGGGCGTTTAACGCCAGTAGAGATAGCCATCTGGCATTAAACGCCAGAAAGAAGCATCTTCTGGGTGCTTAACGCCAGATTTACAGCATCCTGGGTGTTCAGAAAAACGCCCAGTGATAAAGGGGTTTCTAGCGTTTAACGCCAGCCAGATGCTACAGCTGGGTGTTAAACACCCTTGAGAAGCTACAAATGGGTGTTAAATGCCCAAAACATGCAGCGTTTGGGCGTTTAACGCTAGGATTGTGGGGAGGAGGTAAATTCATTTTCACTTCAAATTTTTTCCATTTTTCATGTTTCATCCATAATTTCTTGCATAAACGTATTACGAATCCTTTTTCAAAGATATCAAATGTATCTTAATTCTTAAACATAAATCATTTTCAAATCCTCTCCAACTTCTTTTCAAATCTTTTTCAAAACTCAATTATCTTTTTAAATTCTTTTCAAATCTTTTTAAATTCTTCTCAAATATTTTTAAATTCATCATATCTTATTTTCAAAATTCAGATTTATCTTTTTCAAATATCTTTCATATCTTTTCAATTTTAAATTGCATCTTTTTCCTATCATAATTATATTTTACAAATCATATCGTCTATCATATCTTCTTCAAAATTTTTGAAAATCCACCCTCCCTCCCTTTAAATCCATGTTCGGCTCCCTCCTCTCCTCCACAATTCGAACTTGGCTCTCCATCTATCCCTCTCCTTTCCTTTCTTTTTGCTTGAGGACAAGGAAACCTCTAAGTTTGGTGTGTTTATCCGTGATCACTAAACCAATACCCACTAAGATCATGGCTACTAAGAGAAAACAAATCATTCCAAGAGGCAAGAAAGAGAATATTCCAAAACCACTTTGGAATCAAGGGAAGTTCTTAACCAAAGAACCTTCAGACCATTACTACAAAATAATGGGTCTAAGGTCAGTGATCCCGGAAGTTAAATTCAATCTGAAAGAAGACGAATATCTGGAGATCCAAGAGCAAATTCAAAACAGGAGCTGGAAAATCCTAGCTAATCTTGAAACAAAGTGCAGGACAACAAGTGCAGGACGACCCCATCAAGAGGAAAGCACAGAGTTCCTCCTGGAAATCCCTCAAATTGAATACTGGGAGCATCTTAAAGCATCTGTTACCAAGTTGCAAGAAGCTATGAACCAACTAAAGGAAGAACAGAAAAATCAAAATAGCATGCTTTTCAAACTACTTGGGGAACAAGAAGAGCAAAGGCGTGAACTGAGGGAACTGAAGCGTCAGAAGCTGTCTCTTGAGGGACCATGCACTCCACAGACTAAGGGAGCATCTACCTCCCAAAGTAAAGGTTGTTGAGTCCTAATCTTAGCCTTAACTCTGTGATAATTGTTCTTATTAGGAATTTACCTTAGAAATTATATATGAGTAGTAGTAATTAGTATATCTATTATGATTTTATCTCCAATTAAGCTATAATGTATTCTTCTCATCATCATCAAACATAAATAAAATAGCAGATTTTTAGAATAAGGAGGCAATATTTTTTCGAGTTTTTAATAAGGAAATTTCTAATTATTTATATGTGGTGGCAATACTTTTTGTCTTCTGAATGAATGCCTGAATAGTGCATATTTTTTATATTGAATTTTATGAATGTTAAAATTGTTGGCTCTTGAAAGAATGATGAACAAGAGAAATATTATTGTTGATCTGAAAAATCATGAAATTGATTATTGAAGCAAGAAAAAGCAGTGAAAAAAAAGGAGTGAGAATGAGCAGTAGAAAAAGCCAATAGCCCTTTAAACCGAAAGGCAAGGGTAAAAAGGATCCAAGGCTTTGAGCATCAATGGATAGGAGGGCGCAAGGAAATAAATCCAGGCCTAAGCGGCTAAAACAAGCTGTCCCTAACCATGTGCTTGTGGCATGCAGGTCCAAGTGAAAAGCTTGAGACTGAGTGGTTAAAGTCGTGATCCAAAGCAAAAGAGTGTGCTTAAGAACTCTGGACACCTCTAATTGGGGATTTTAGCAAAGCTAAGTCACAATCTGAAAGGGTTCACCCAATTATGTGTCTGTGGCATTTATGTGTCCGGTGGTAATAAGACTCATAAAATAGCTGTGTTCAAGAATCAACATACTAAACTAGGAGAATCAATAATACTATATGAATTATGAGTTCCTATGGATGCCAATCATTCTAAAATTTAAAGGATAAAGTGAGATGCCAAAACTGTTTGAAAGTAAAAAGCTACTAGTCCCGCTCATCTAATTAGAATTTGAGCTTCACTTGAACTTCTGAGATATTATTGCTTCTTGATTTCTTTTTATCCTATTTTATTTATCTAGTTGCTTGAGGACAAGCAACAGTTTAAGTTTGGTGTTGTGATGAGCGGATATTTTATACGCTTTTTGGGGGTAATTTCATGTAGTTTTTAGTAAATTTTAGTTAGTTTTTAGTATACTTTTATTAGTTTTTAGGCAAAATTCATATTTTTGGACTTTACTATGAGTTTGGGTATTTTTCTATGATTTTAGGTATTTTCCAGCTGAAATTGAGGGATGGTGCACGAAATTGCAATCACACTTTTGCAACCTCGCACAACTAACCAGCAAGTGCACTGGGTCGTCCAAGTAATACCTTACGTGAGTAAGGGTCGATCCCACGGAGATTGTCGGCTTGAAGCAAGCTATGGTTATCTTGTAAATCTTAGTCAGGATATCAATAATTATCAGGGTTGATTGTGAAAAGTAAAAGAACATGAAATAAGTACTTGTTTTGCAGTAATGGAGAATAGGTTGAGGTTTTGGAGATGCTCCATCTTCTGAATCTCTGCTTTCTTACTGTCTTCTTCTTCAAGCACGCAAGGCTCCTTCCATGGCAAGCTGTATGCAAGGGTTTCACCGTTGTCAGTGGCTACCTCCCATCCTCTCAGTGGAAATGTTCAACGCACCCTGTCACAGCACGGCTATCCAGCTGTCGGTTCTCGGTCAGGCCGGAATAGAATCCAGTGATTCTTTTGCGTCTGTCACTAACGCCCCGCCCTCAAGAGTTTGAAGCTC
>NW_026265013.1:0-1107 GCF_000817695.3 Arachis duranensis | reverse complement strand
TCATAGTTGAGAATGATGATGATTGTCACGGTTCATCACATTCATCCGGGTTAAGAACAAGTATTATCTTAGAATGGAGGCAAGCATGATTGAATGAGAAACAGTAGTAATTGCATTAATCCATCAAGACACAGCAGAGCTCCTCACCCCCAACCATGGGGTTTAGAGACTCATGCTGTGGAAGGTACACAAAGAAACGTGTAAAAGTGTCATGAGGTACAGATACAATATCAAAAGATCCTATTAATAGTAAACTAGTAACCTAGGGTATACAGAAATGAGTAAATGACGTAAAAATCCACTTCTGGGTCCACTTGGTGTGTGCTTGGGCTGAGCATTGAAGCATTTTCGTGTAGAGACCTTTTCTGGAGTTAAACGCCAGCTTTTATACCAGTTTGGGCGTTTAACTCCAAGTTTTATGCCAGTTCCAGCGTTAAACGCTGGAATTTCTGAGGCTGTTTTTCCACGCCGGTTTGGGCCATCAAATCTCGGATAAAGTATGGACTATTATACTTTTCTGGAAAGCCCAGGATGTCTACTTTCCAATGCCGTTAAGAGCGCGCCAATTGGGCCTCTGTAGCTCCAGAAAATCCACTTCGAGTGCAGGGAGGTCAGAATCCAACAGCATCTGCAGTCCTTTTCAGTCTCTGAATCAGATTTTTGCTCAGAGCCCTCAATTTCAGCCAGAAAATACCTGAAATCACATAAAAACACACAAACTCATAGTAAAGTCCAGAAAAGTGAATTTTATCTAAAAACTAATAAAAATATACTAAAAACTAACTAGATCATACTAAAAACATACTAAAAACAATGCCAAAAAGCGTATAAATTATTCGCTCATCACAACACCAAACTTAGCTCAAAATAGGATAAAAAGAAGAGAATATACTATATATTCCAAAATATCAAGGAAACTTAGCTCCAATTAGATGAGCGGGACTAGTAGCTTTTTGCCTCCGAACAGTTTTGGCATCTCACTCTATCCTTTGAAGTTCAGAATGATTGGCATCTATAAGAACTCAAAACTCAGATAATGTTATTGATTCTCCTAGTTAAGTATAATGATTCTTGAACATAGCTAGTGTATGAGTCTTGGCTGTGGCC
>NW_026265012.1:47954-48372 GCF_000817695.3 Arachis duranensis | reverse complement strand
TTTCTGGTAAGCTCTTTAATATGACTGCACTGCATTCTTCAGTGAGAAACACTTTTTCAGTTTCTCTCCAATCCTTCTTATTACTTAAGATTTCTTTCATGAATTTAGCATAAGAAGGTATTTGCTCAAGTGCCTCTGCAAACGGAATCTTTATTTCAAGAGTCCTTAGATAGTCTGCAAAGCGGGCAAATTGCTTATCCTGTTCCGCTTGGCGGAGTTTCTGAGGATAAGGCATCTTAGCTTTATATTCTTCAACCTTAGATGCTGCAGGTTTATTCCTTACAGAAGTGGTTGAAGAAGCCTTGTTAGAGGGATTACTGTCAGCACTCTCAGGTGTCTGATCATCCCTTAGCGTCTGAACGCCAGGATTGGGTGAAGATTGGGCGTTTAACGCCAACTTCTCCCCCTTTTCTGGCGT
>NW_026265012.1:43700-44182 GCF_000817695.3 Arachis duranensis | reverse complement strand
AGGTAGTACTTGGCATCTGAAATTAATTTCTTTCTTTGCACTCTGCTGTACTCCTGGGGTATGAACCTCACAGCTTTATAGTTTGCAATGTCTGTAAACCATGGAGCTTCCTGAATGGCAAAGAGTTGCTCATCTGGGAAGGTCTCAAAGATCTCAGTAGAAGGGAGGGACGCCCCAGCTACTGGTTCTATTCGGGACAGATGATCAGCTACTTGGTTCTCTGTCCCTTTTCTGTCTCTTATTTCTATATCAAACTCTTGCAGAAGCAATACCCATCTTATAAGTCTGGGTTTTGAATCCTGCTTTGTGAGTAAGTATTTAAGAGCAGCATGGTCAGTGTACACAACTACATTGGATCCCACTAAATAGGATCTAAACTTGTCAATGGCATAGACCACTGCAAGTAACTCTTTTTCTGTGGTTGTGTAATTCTTCTGTGCGTTATTTAGAACACGGCTAGCATAATAAATGACGTGCAGAAG
>NW_026265012.1:42395-43511 GCF_000817695.3 Arachis duranensis | reverse complement strand
AGGTGGTGGTAATTTTTCAATTACCTCTACCTTTGCCTTATCTACCTCTATCCCCTTGCTTGAAATTTTGTGCCCAAGGACAATTCCTTCAGTCACCATAAAGTGACATTTCTCCCAGTTTAAAACCAGGTTAGTCTCTTGGCACCTTTTCAGGACAAGTGTTAGGTGGTTAAGACAGGAGCTGAATGAGTCTCCATATACTAAGAAGTCATCCATGAATACTTCCAGAAATTTCTCTACCATATCTGAAAAGATAGAGAGCATGCACCTCTGAAAGGTTGCAGGTGCATTGCACAGACCAAAAGGCATCCTCCTGTAGGCAAACACGCCAGAAGGGCAAATAAATGCTGTTTTCTCTTGGTCCTGAGGATCTACTGCAATTTGGTTGTAGCCTGAATAGCCATCCAAAAAGCAGTAATAATCATGACCAGCTAGTCTTTCTAGCATTTGGTCTATGAATGGTAAAGGAAAATGATCATTTCTGGTGGCTGTATTGAGCCTTCTGTAGTCAATACACATACGCCACCCTGTGACTGTTCTTGTAGGAACCAGTTCATTTTTCTCATTATGAACCACTGTCATGCCTCCCTTTTTGGGGACAACTTGGACAGGGCTCACCCAGGGGCTATCAGAAATAGGATAAATAATCCCAGCCTCTAGTAATTTAGTGACCTCTTTCTGCACCACCTCCTTCATGGCTGGATTTAGCCTCCTTTGTGGTTGGACCACTGGTTTGGCATTATCCTCCAACAGGATCTTGTGCATGCATCTAGCTGGCCTAATGCCCTTGAGATCACTTATGGACCACCCAAGAGCTGTCTTGTGTGTCCTTAGCACTTGAATTAGTGCTTCCTCTTCCTGTGGATTTAAAGCAGAGCTTATAATCACTGGAAAAGTGTCACCCTCTCCCAGAAACACATACTTCAGGGATGGTGGTAGTGGTTTGAGTTCAGGTTTGGGAGGCTTATCCTCCTCTTGAGGAATTTTCGAAAATTCCTTTGTTTCCACTGATTCTTCTTGATCAGGTTGAGTATACTTGAAGATGTCCTCAAGCTCTGATTCTAGGCTTTCAGTCATATTGATCTCTTCTACCAGAGAGTCAATAATGTCAGCGCC
>NW_026265012.1:40301-42178 GCF_000817695.3 Arachis duranensis | reverse complement strand
AAGGCGAATCGCCCAACCTTGACAATCATGTCCTCAATTATGCCTGATGGATATTTAATGGAGCCATCAGCAAGTTAGAGGCATATCCGGGTTGGTTTAACTTCTCCAGTCAACCCAAGCTTTCTGATAGTGGATGCAGGTATTAGATTGATGCTTGCTCCAAGATCACACAGGGCTGTCTTGGTGCAAGCACCTTCTAATGTGCATGGTATCATAAAGCTTCCTGGATCTTGAAGCTTTTCTGGTAAGCTTTTTAGAATGATTGCACTACATTCTTCAGTGAGAAACACTTTTTCAGTTTCTCTCCAATCCTTCTTATGACTTAAGATTTCTTTCATGAACTTAGCATAAGAAGATATTTGCTCAAGTGCCTCTGCAAACGGAATCTTTATTTCAAGAGTCCTGAGATAGTCTGCAAAGCGGGCAAATTGCTTATCCTGTTCCGCTTGGCGGAGTTTTTGAGGATAAGGCATCTTGGCTTTATATTCTTCAACCTTAGATGCTGCAGGTTTATTCCTTACAGAAGTGGTTGAAGAAGCCTTGTTAGAGGGATTACTGTCAGCACTCTCAGGTGTCTGATCTTCCCTTGGCGTTTGAACGCCAGGATTGGGTGGAAAATGGGCGTTTGACGCCAACTTTTCCCCCTTTTCTGGCGTTTGAACGCCAGAACTGGGCAGGGAATGGGCGTTTAACGCCAGCTTTCCCTCCCTTTCTGGCGTTTGAACGCCAATAACATTCCTCTCTGGGCTCTTACTGTCCTCAGAGGGATTTTGAACAGTGGTTTGGTTATCCCCTGTCAATTGTTCCTTGTTTGGCCTTTTGCTACTTTGAGCAGTGTTATTCAGTGTCTTCCCACTCATCAGTTGAACTGCTTGACATTCCTCTGTTATCTGTTTAGATATTTGCTGTTTTGCTTGATTCAACTGCAGTTCTATGTTCTTGTTAGCGACTTTAGTTTCATGAAGCATCTCTTTAAATTCTGCTAACTATTTTGTCATCAGGTTGGAGGGTAAAAGTGATTCAGGAATTTGTCTGATAACTGTTTCCATGTCTTTATGCTTGCTGTCGGTTGGTTATTTAACCACCTTTTAGCCTGATCCTTTACAGCAAATGGAAACAGTAATAGTCTGTAGACATCCTGATCCACCTCTTTATCATGTACTGTGTCAGCAATCTGTAAGAACTGTGCCAGAAACTCAGTAGTTTCTTCCTGTGGAAGACCGGAATACTGACAATTTTGCTGCACTATGATAATGAGTTGAGGATTTAGCTCAAAGCTGCTTGCTTTGATGGGAGGTGTACAGATGCTACTCCCATATGCAGCTGTAATGGGGTTAGCATATGACCCCAGAGTCCTTCTGGACTGATCAATCCCACTTAAGTCCATGATGGATAAAGGGAAATGATATGAATTGCAAATAGATAAATTTTGTTTTTTTTTTTTTGAATTAAACGAAAAAGTAAAATAAAACAAAAGGAAATTAAGATAAAAAAAATTCGAAAATCAAAAAGAAAATAAGATCAAAGCAAATTGAGAACTGAATCAATTAGTTAATTAAAAAGATTTTGAAATCAACAATTAAGAAGATATGATTGAAAAATTTTTATGAAAAAGATTTGATTTTTGAAAAGAGGAAAGAGAAAAACAACAAAATGACACCAAACTTAAAATTTTTAGAAAATCAAACACAAATTTTTCGAAAATTTTTAAGGGAAAAACACAAAGAGGGCACCAAACTTAGAATTTTTACGGATCAAAAAGGGACTAAAGACATGCAAATTCGAAAATTAAAAGAAAAAACAAAAGCATGCAATTGACACCAAACTTAAAATATGAAACTACACTCAACTAAAAGACTCTAAACCAACAAAAATAA
>NW_026265012.1:40026-40249 GCF_000817695.3 Arachis duranensis | reverse complement strand
CGCACCCTGTCACGGCACGGCTATCCATCTGTCGGTTCTCAATCAGGCCGGAATAGAATCCAGTGATTCTTTTGCGTCTGTCACTAACGACCCGCCTTCAGGAGTTTGAAGCTCATCACAGTCATTCAATCATTGAGTCCTACTCAAAATACCACAGACAAGGTTTAGACCTTCCGGATTCTCTTGAATGCCGCCATCAGTTCTAGCTTATACCACGAAGATT
>NW_026265012.1:37852-39721 GCF_000817695.3 Arachis duranensis | reverse complement strand
ATGTAAAGTGTCATGAGGTACAGATACAATGTCAAAAGATCCTATTAATAGTAAACTAGTAACCTAGGGTATACAGAAATGAGTAAATGACGTAAAAATCCACTTCTGGGTCCACTTGGTGGGCTGAGCAATGAAGCATTTTCGTGTAGAGACCTTTTCTGGAGTTAAACGCCAGCTTTCATGCCAGTTTGGGCGTTTAACTTCAAGTTCTATGCCAGTTCCAGCGTTAAACGCTGGAATTTCTGAGGCTGATTTGCCACGCCGGTTTAGGCCATCAAATCTTGGGCAAAGTATGGACTATCATATATTGCTGGAAAGCCCAGGATGTCTACTTTCCAATGCCGTTGAGAGCGCGCCAATTGGGCTTCTGTAGCTCCAGAAAGTCCACTTCGAGTGCAGGGAGGTCAGAATCCAACAGCATCTGCAGTCCTTTTCAGTCTCTGAATCAGATTTTTGCTCAGGACCCTCAATTTCAGCCAGAAAATACCTGAAATCACAGAAAAACACACAAACTCATAGTAAAGTCCAGAAAAGTGAATTTTTAACTAAAAACTAATAAAAATATACTAAAAACTAACTAGATTATACTAAAAACATACTAAAAACAATGCCAAAAAGCGTATAAATTATCCGCTCATCAGATACCATTCTTGGCGTTTAACGCCAGAAAGGTGGGAGAGAGAGATTTTGCTTTCCACCTCAAATTTTTTCAAACTTTCCTGTTTTGATCCATAATTTTCTACATAAATACATCTCAAACTTTCATCATTCACATTCAAATTTTCAAAATTAAAATCATTCTTCAAATCTCTTGCAAATCCTTTCCAAATCTTCTTCAAAAAAAACTCAAATATCTCTCAATTTCTTTCCATATCTTCTCAAATCTTCTTCAAAATTTTCGAACTCTCTCTCCCTTCCTTATAAATATATGTTCAGCCACACCCCTTTTCTCCACCATTCGAATTTACTCTCCTCCTCTCTCTCCTCTTTCCTTTCTTTTGCTTGAGGACAAGCAAACCTCTAAGTTTGGTGTGTTTTTCCGTGATCACTAAGTTAAGGCTCATCAAGATCATGGCCCCCAAAGGAAAACAAACCAATTCAAGAGGCAAGAAAGAGAATGCTCCAAAAGACCTTTGGAGTCAAGAGAAGTTCTTAACCAAAGAACAAGCAGACCATTACCACAAAATAATGGGTCTAAGGTCAGTGATCCCGGAAGTTAAATTTGATCTGAAAGAAGATGAATATCCGGAGATCCAAGAGCAAATTCAAAACAGAGGATGGGAAGTTCTAACCAACCCTAAGACAAAGGTTAGGAGAAATATGGTTCAGGAATTCTACTCAAATCTGTGGCTGACAGATAAGTAGAGAATGACTGGAACCGCTTTCCATACCTACAGAACCATGGTCAGAGGGAGAATTATTTACTTCCATCTGGACAAAATAAGAGAGGTCTTCAAATTGCCTCAACTACAAGATGATCCTGAATCCTTTAATAGGAGAATGGTGAGAGTAGATAAGGGGTTGGATCAAGTTCTAGAGGACATATGCCTCCCTGGAACCAAGTTGATGACCAATTCAAAAGGTGTCCCAAACCAACTCAAGAGGGGAGATCTCAAACCAGTTGCAAGAGGCTGGTTGGACTTCATAGGGCGTTCTATCTTGCCCACTAGTAACCATTCTAAGGTTACTATCAAGAGAGTAGTGATGATTCATTGTATTATGCAGGGAAAAGAAGTGGAGATTCATCATCTGATTGCTTGTGAGATTTATACAATTGCAAACAAGAACTCCACTGAAGCCAAACTGGCTTACCCAAGCTTAATCTCTTTGCTATGTAAAGATGCTGGGGTGAGGATGGGAGTAGATGAA
>NW_026265012.1:15916-36969 GCF_000817695.3 Arachis duranensis | reverse complement strand
CACGGCCAAGACTCATAAAGTAGCTGTGTTCAAGAATCATCATACTTAACTAGGAGAATCAATAACACTATCTGAATTCTGAGTTCCTATAGAAGCCAATCATTCTGAACTTCAAAGGATAAAGCGAGATGCCAAAACTGTTGGCAAAAAGCTACTAGTCCCGCTCATCTAATTGGAGCTAAGTTTCATTGATAGTTTGGAGTTTATAGTATATTCTCTTCTTTTTATCCTATTTGATTTTCAGTTGCTTGGGGACAAGCAACAATTTAAGTTTGGTGTTGTGATGAGCGGATAATTTATACGCTTTTTAGCATTGTTTTTAGTATGTTTTTAGTATATTTTAGTTAGTTTTTATTATATTTCCATTAGTTTTTAATTAAAATTCCCTTTTCTGGGCTTTACTATGAGTTTGTGTATTTTTCTGTGATTTCAGGTATTTTCTGGTTGAAATTGAGGGACCTGAGCAAAAATATGATTCAGAGGCTGAAAAGGACTGCAGATGCTATTGGATTCTCACCTCCCTACACTCGAAGTGGATTTTCTGGAGCTACAGAAACCCAATTGGCGCGCTCTCAATTGTGTTGGAAATTAGACATCCTGGGCTTTCCAGCAATATATAATAGTCTATATTTTTCCCGAGATTTGATGGCCCAAACTGGCGTTACAAATCAGCTTCAGAATTCTCAGCATTTAACGCCGGAACTGGCACAAAAATTGGAGTTAAACGCCCAAACTGGCATAAAAGCTGGCGTTTAACTCCAAAAAAAGTCTCTACACATGAAAGCTTCAATGCTCAGCCCAAGCACACACCAAGTGGACCCCGGAAGTGGATTTTTACGTCATTTACTCATTTTATCTAGTCTATACCCTTTCTGTATACCCTAGGTTACTAGTTCACTATTAATAGGATCTTTTGACATTGTATCTGGACCTCATGACACTTTACATGTTTTTCATTGTATCTTCTACAGCATGAGTCTCTAAACCCCATGGTTGGGGGTGAGGAGCTCTGCTGTGTCTTGATGGATTATTGCAATTACTACTGTTTTTCATTCAATCACGCTTGCTTCTATTCTAAGATATCACTTGTTCCTAAACCTGATGAATGTGATGATCTATGACACTCATCATCATTCTCACCTATGAACGTGTGCCTGACAACCACCTCCGTTCTACCTTAGATTGAGTAGATATCTCTTGGATTCCTTAATCAGAATCTTCGTGGTATAAGCTAGAATTGATGGCGGCATTCAAGAGAATCCGGAAGGTCTAAACCTTGTCTGTGGTATTCTGAGTAGGATTTAAGGATTGAATGACTGTGACGAGCTTCAAACTCCTGAGGGCTGGGCGTTAGTGACAAACACAAAAGAATCATTGGATTCTATTCCAACCCGATTGAGAACCGACAAATGATTAGCCGTGCCGTGACAGGGCGCGTTGAACATTTTCACTGAGAGGATGGGAGGTAGCCATTGACAACGGTGAAATCCTACATACAGCTTGCCATGGAAGGAGTCTCACGTGCTTGAAGAAGAAGACAGTAGGAAAGCAGAGATTCAGAAGATAGAGTATCTCCGAAACCTCAACCTGTTCTCCATTACTGCAAAACAAGTACTTATTTCATGTTCTTTTACTTTTTACAATCAACCCTGATAATTAATGATATCCTGACTAAGAGTTACAAGATAACCATAGCTTGCTTCAATCTAATAATCTCCGTGGGATCGACCCTTACTCACGTAAGGTATTACTTGGACGACCCAGTGCACTTGCTGGTTAGTTGTGCGGGATTGCAAAAGTGTGATTGCAATTTCGTGCACCAGGTGTATATTCAACTTTCTTTGGGTGTAAAATGTCAGGTTATGGGTGTATATTTGATTTGATGTTGTCCTTCATACTATAGTACCTGTAATTCAAATATTTTGAATACAGCAGAGAGAGTTTAATAATGGAAAAAAATTTTTACTTATAATTGTCAAATTTTTACAGCATTTTTTCAATTTCTTACAAGACTATATAACAATAACAGTTAAATTAATCAGTGTCAATGTCATTAGAGTGATAGAGTCTATCTGACAATATGGACTCAATAACAATGAGGATGGCCTGGACAGTCTTATTGCTTCACTTCCCCTAATGGCTTCAGCTTTGTCTTGATTCATTTCATGGAATAGAATCCGAAAAGCATATTCTACTCTATAGTGGTCCACCTCGTCTTGAAGTTTAAAAGAATTTTCTTTTTAATCAACTATGTTAATTTAGTAAGGTAATATAGATTTATATAGTTTTTAAACACAATTACCTGGGTCCAGTTGTCCCACTCATACTTCTCCCTTTTAACGTTTTCAAGCTGAATTATCTCAAGCCACTTCATTACATAAATAGTACAATCATAGCTGAAAAACAAGAAAAAAAATTAGGAAATTACATTTGGTAAAGTTTAATTTTTAGATTAAAATATTTATACCTTGTCTTTTGGCCTGAGATTTTAGTGTAGGGTGTATGAATTTTCTGATCGTTTTTCTTCAAAGGTTCCCCCCAGCATATACTCTCATTCTTAAAATTACATGTCCCTTAAAACACAAAACAAATTAATAATATATGAATAATTTTAATAAAGGATTATAAACAAAGGACCACAAACCTACACCTTATATTGAATAGAAATACACCCAAATATTAAAATACGGAACACAAAATCTACTTACAACAAATATATTTATGGCCTTTCTTTCATCGGCTGGACAAGTCTTGTGATATGGGTCGAGTACAAAAGTTCTTTTCTTCTTTGTATCAGCCACCCATAACCACCAATGTTGTGAATGGCAAACAGGTGCAAAAATCTGAATATGTCCTCATTAAACAGTGTTTTAATTTATTTGCCACATAACTAAAGAATGGTAATAAGAAGTTTTAGAAAAAAAACTTACATAAGGATGCGATGCTAATTTTTTAAGGTCCAAGAAGGGTATAAACATTGGGTAGTCTTCCATCCTAAATGGCTTATTGTTTTTAGGCTGCAAGAATACCCCATCTGAATGATTTGCAAGGGCCATGTTCTGCAACAATTGTGAAAAATCAAATGAGTATAGAAAATACACCTAAACAAATACAGAAAATATACCCAATTGAATGCAGAAAATACACCCAAAGGAATGCAGAAAATACACCCAAATGAGTGCAAAAGATACGCCGAAATGATTACAGAAAATACACCCAAACGAATAAACAAAATACACCCAAGATTTGTTGCAGTACAACTTACCATAATATCAGGGGGGAGATAGTATACTTCTTCTTGAAACCTGTTAATCTTTTGCTGGTTAAGGATGAGGCACATTGCAGACATAATCTACAAATAAAAGCCCAAATCAATTTTACATAAATCGATATTTCAATTACATTTCATGATAAAATCATTAATGTTATTCTAATATTACCTCAGCTTCTATATGTGTATCAGCTTGGAGATATGCGAAGTGGAGTTTTGACAAAATGTATTTATCTTGGGCATTGAGTGTGCACACATTGTCATACTCATTAGTATTTCCATCTGCGTATGTTTTGACACGTGTGGCCCAGATGTAGCATTTCCCTTTTATTTCAGCAGTCATTTCATTTGTCCTCGCAGGAGTTTCAAATTTTTCAAAACTTTGTTCACCACTTTGCTTATGAATAGGTGGAGTTTTATCTTCTGTTTTCACCCCCAGTGCATGCAATTTTTTCCACCAGCTCCCCTAACTGTTCTATTAGTTTTGGTGTTTCAGGAGTTTTCGCCCTCTCCCCCTCTTGCGTTGCTGCACCCTCTTGCGTTGCCGCTTCTTCTTGGCTTGAATCAGTCAAGCCGAGGCTGAATGATGGCATCGGACCTTCTTTAGGAATGTACGATGCTGTCTGTGCCATCATTATAAGTGTAGCAGCATCATCTTCTGGGGCTGAATTACTGCGTGACGAGATATAACATACTATAAGAGTAAGAATAGATGAATGATATTGAAAACAAAATTTTAATCTGCTGAACTTACACGTTAGATGGAGCTGGTGGAAGCGTGGGTGTGCTTTCTTCAATTGTTGGCGGTGGTTCTAGAGTGTTGCAGGGTTACAGAAAATACAAAAGATACACCCAAATGAATACAAACAATACACCCAAGTGAATACAAAAAATACAAAAAATACAGACAAATGATTACAGAAAGTAGACCCAAATGAATACAGAAAATACACCCAAACAAATACAAAAAATACACCCAAATAAAAATAGAAAATACACCCAAATGAAAACAGAAAATACACCCAAACAAAAAACAAATACACCCCAAGATTAGTCCTTACCTTTTTGTAGTTTCTTTATTAATTTCTGGCACAGGGGTTGGTTCAATTTCTGGCACAGTGGTTGTTTGGAACAGTGGTAGACAAATTTGAATTGAAACTCTAAACAAGAAGAAAAATAAAAGGTTAACAAAGCTCGTGAAAATAAAATGGTTATAAGGTTGAAATTTTCTTGGAAAACTGACATTGAAAGTGCTTCAGTTTGTGACTGTGTCTCTACCCGCACAACCATCATGTTCTCTTCAGCTGGCTCGTTGGTTGACTCTTCAGCTAGACTCATCCTGAAATACACCCTAAGAAAGTAAAAAATACACCCAAAGCATTCAAAAAAAAGACAGACCTTGTTTTTTTGAGAACTTACATAGTTCCAGTTTTGGCTTTTTTTCTTGTCTTTTTTTTCTTGAATAAAACATTAAAGGGCTTTTTTCTAAAAAAATATATACAGAATTAGAAGCAGAAGTTAATAAAAGATAAAAGCAACCAGTATTAGAAAGAGATATTACATGCTCTCCACCGATTTGTTTACGCTACTTTGATTTGTGTGTCCTTGAGACAAAGGATCATCACTTTCTAATTTTACGTCCGGTATTCTAAACATAGAGTAGATATTATTCAGTAAAAAGACCATACTGTTAAAGCAAGATAACAAGATTTTATCAAATAAAGGTTCTTACGTTTCAGATGAGACATATTGACCTTCTGTCGATCGCAGGCCAGCTTCCTTCTCCCTGGCAAACCAGAAACAATTATTAGCAAAGAAAACACCTTAAAATCAGAAATATACACCCCAACAAGACATACCCCTGTACAGTAGATTTTTCATTATTTTTCTTCTTCCTAGATTCCCTTAAGATTTCTTCTAATTCTTGAGTTCCAATTTCAGATCTGACAGTACATGCATAAAAGAATATGTTAACAAATATAATTTTGATGATAAACGGTAATATAGCTTACAAAGTACTTTACCCATGATAATATTCAGCTTGTTCAAGAAATGAATCCTCAACAACGACCTTTTTCTTTTTTGATTGTGTCCTGGGAGAAAAAAATAAGTATGAATCAGAAACACAAAATAAGATTGATCAGAAAATACTATCCAAAGAAGTGCTTAATTTTGGGGTGTTCTCGTAGTCTTTTTCTTTGTTTTTTGCTTCTCTACCGGTGATGATTCTTTGCTTCTGAAAGTTAATAAGAGATGCTCTGTTAATACATGAAATTTTGATAATAAACCAAAAGGAAAACAATAATAATTTCAGAATATTACTCATCATTCGATTCAGATTCTGAATCAGAATCCTCCTAAATCTTCTTTCTTTTTTTGGACTTCATTCTGGAAGGCAAACAATCATTATTTAAAAACATACTAAAAGGGACAAAATACACCCAAATGAAGACATAAAATACACCCAAATGAATACACAAAATATACCTAAATGAATGCACAAAATACACCCAACTGAATAAACAAAATACACCCAAATGAATGCACAAAATATACCCAACTGAATAAACAAAATACACCAAAGTATGTTACTTACTTTTTGACTTTTCGGGTGGGTTATTTTCTTGTTGGATCCTCTGAGTCTTCTTCAGTCTCAGACTCAGAGGTAGAATGGTCTTCACTTTCAGTTGTTTCACTCTCAGATGATGATGATGAACTTGCTTTCCTTTTTTTGAATTTTTGGTTTTTTCTTTTTTTTCTTTTTTCTTTATTTGTTTCATTTTCTCCTTTGTTTCGGCCATCTTTACAATTCTCTGAATCATTAGAAATGTTAGTTAACAGCATTCATGTAAATAAAATACACCCAAGATATTTTGTTCACTTACCATATGTTCCTCCATTTCTGCCCTCATTCTTTCAACTAACTGCTCTCTAGTCCAGTTGGCAATCCAAGGTTCTGGAGGTCTTTCTTCCCCCTTCTTGTCTTTATTTTTTGATAGATGGAAGTAAACTATCATCAGGGCAAAGAGGCAGCTGTCAATTTCTTTTTTCTTTTTCAGATTGTAATCTGTTATTCTCTTGATGATAAAATTCAGAATATGTGCTTCCCAGTTCCTCTCTGTTATTGTGTCCATATTGAAAATTGGTGCCAGGTGCATAGGGGAGATTTTGTTTATTGTGGTTGGTAACAAGAACGCCATCTTCATATAGAGGATGAAAATCTTCTTGAACATGAGGCGATCCTGTTCATTATCAACACCAATAGTCATCATCTCATCTGTCAAACTTTTTAGGGTCTTCCCCTGAAATCTTCTAAAAAAATTTTTGTTGTCTTCAGAAAGATCCTTATAATTGATTTTCTGAGGAAGTAGATCTCCTACAAAAAAAAAAAAAAAACAGCATTATATGAAAAGAATTTGAAATACACCCAAACATCAATTGAAATATACCCCAATATGGCTCATATACACCTATGTTTGTAACGAGTTACCTGACGCGTTGAGGCCAAGCGCAGCCCCTATTGTTTTTGGTCTTAGTTTGAATGAACCTTAGCCGATTTTGAGTGTGTTTTCCCCTAATTTAAAGGAGTTAACCAACTCCTTTAATATTTTGTGATGCACCCTTAGCAGCGGGATGTGCATCAGGCCACCAAACCCTAAATCCCTAATAATTGCTTTCTTCTCGTCGCTCATATTTCTGAATTTCTCACTCAACAGATGGGTTGTACACTTTAGGTCTTTGATTTGATGTAAACAAAGCAAAATTAGAGTTAGATATATTTCTATTATGAAAAACTAATTTGATCCAAGACATATATTTATTCTTATATTTTTTGCATCTTGGTTTTTGCCTTCCATTTTTACTGTAATGAAAAAGAGATGCTGTCAATATATAAAAAATAAACCCATATATCAGTCAGATACACCCATAGATCAGGCACATACACCCAAACTGATTTCATAAGTATTTAATGAGATTAGTTCAAAATGATGTTCAATTCACTCAAACATGGATAAATATACAAGCTCAAGCAATATTACAATGTCAAGCAATATACACCCAAGGACAAGCAATATTAGCACAGTTGCAACAGTTCATTATATTACATTATATGAGTTCAGAAATATACACCCAACAAATTACGCCATATACACCCAATAATCAACCTTATACACCCAACACATTATGCCATATACACCCAACAAACTACCCAATATACACACAAAAATCAGTTAGGAGAAGAACTAGAACAAGAAAAACAGTAAAACCTAGAACAACTTAAAAGAACAGTAAAACCTAGATGAAGTTAGAAGAACAGTAAAACCTAGAACAAGATGAACGGTTAAAACTTAGATCAACAATCAAATATATACACCCAACATATTTCGCCATATACACCCAACAATCAACCATATACACCCATATAAATTACGCCATATACACCCAACAAATTAAGCAATATACAGCGAAAAATTAGTTACGAGAAGAACTAGAACAAGAAGAACAGTAAAACCTATAACCACTTAGAAGAACAGTAAAATCTAGAGGAACTTACAAGAAGAGTAAAACCTAGAATAAGAAGAACAATAAAAACAGTAATATGAGATTTAGAACAAGAAGATCATTAAAACCTAGAAGAACATAGAAGAACAGTAAAACCTAGTTCTTCGATTTCTAAATCAGAAATAGAAATGTGAAAAATCTACAAGATGAGTAAAACAGTAACGTACCTTGAATAATATTTCTTTGTTTTTTCTGGAGATTGTTGATGGAGAGTTCTATCTTTTGTTGATGGTTTCTGCTAATCTTCGCGATGAGTTCGAACGTGTCTTCAGTTTGGAATGTTGCTTGAAACTTGGCGGTTTGTGTTTTCTTTGAAGGAGAAGAGGAATAGTCAGCTATAACTAGCGCTTTTTGCAAAGCGTAACCGTTTGAGTAACGCGCGTGGGATTGAGGATCCATTCAAAGGGAGTGAGTGCGCGTGGATTAAACCTGGATTGGGCCAACTTGTAAGGCTTGTAAGCCTTATTTGCTTGTATGTGTAGTAGGGCCCATATATTTATATATTGATAAATTAATATTATATCAATATTTAAATTGATATAACATTTTAATTATAATTTAATTGATATAATATTTTAAAAGTAATAAATGTCAATAATCTGTACGAGTAGTAAATCGAATAAATTAGATTTGATTTATTGTATATGTAACATGCAGTAATAAATCGAATCAACTAGATTCGATTTAGTGTCACCATAACTAATTCAAATTATATGAATTTGATTTATATTATTTAAATATAATACTCCATATAATTAAATACACATTAATTCGATTTACTAGTAAAATATATAAATCGAGTTCAGTATATTCGATTTACATAAATATATACATAAAGACATTCAAATAATATTTTTTTGTTTTAGATTATTCAAATAATATTGGATTATTTTTAATTTATATAAGTATTTTATCCTTATTTTTAACTCACAAATAAAAAATAAATAAATTTTAGTAATAAATTCAACGTATAAATAAAACGGACCTGCTACACATACAAGCTTACAAGTTTACAAGTTGGCCCAGCCCAAATACAACTCACGCGCATGAAGAGGGATTGAATGGAGCGTCACCTCACACGCTCGCCACTCAAACGGTTACGTACGCTACGAGTAATGACAGACTCTTTCACTTCTTCCACTTCCCAAAGCGATTCGAAAACAAAGCAACCCTTCCATTTTCGAGCGAAAATCGAAGTTCAAAATATACAAGTCATTGCTAACCTTCGAAACCTCCATCAACACACCATCAAACTCTCCGTCAAGAATTTGAAGAGAAAACAAAGCAACAATACTCAAGGTAAGTTCATTAAGATTCCTGTATATTTTCCAGATTACGAACTAGGTTTTACTTTTCTTCTACGTCGTTGTTCTAGGGTTTACTGTTATTCTTGCTTCATTGTTACACTATTCTTCTACGTTGTTGTTCTAAATTCTCTTGTTATTCTTGTTGTTATAGATCTTCTGGTAACTGATTTTTGGGGGTATATTCCGTATATTGGGGGGTGTATACTGCTTGACCTTGTAATGTTGCTTGATATTGAAGCATGTTTGAGTGATATCTGACTGATATATATGGATGTATCTGAATCATATCTATGGGTGTATCTCACTGTTATCAATGGGTGTATCTTACTATTATTAATAGGTGTATCTGACTCATATATATGGGTGTATCTTACTGTTATCAATGGGTGTATCTTATTGTTATTAATGGGTGTATCTGACTCATATATATGGGTGTATCTTACTGATATCTTTGGGTGTATTTTTCTTTTCAGAGAAAATGGCAGCAAGAAACCAAACAAAAGACCTTAAGTGTGCCACACATCTCCTAAGTGATAATTCAGAAATATGAGTGAGGAGAAGAAGGCAATTGTGAGGGATCTCGGATTCGGTGGGTTGATGCACATCCCACCACTAAGGGTGCATCACCAACTGTTAAGGGAGCTGGCAAACAACTTCAAACTTGGGGAGAACAGACTGGAAACAGGATATGGTTCTTTCAAAATAACACCAAGAAAGATAGGTCATGCGCTTGGCATCAATGCAACAGGTAACTAGCTCAAAATTATAGGTGTATATTAAGTTGATGCTTGGGTATATTTGAACTGACTTTGATACTTTGTTATTTTCCTTTTTGTAGGAGATCTATTTCCTGAGAAAGTTGAATATAAGAAACTTTCTGAGGATGACAAAATAATTTTTAGAAGATTCCAGGGTAAGACCCTCAAAAGTCTTACCGATGAGATGATGGAAATCGGCGTTGGTAACGAAGAGGAATGCCTGATGTTCAAGAGGATATTCATCCTCTATATACAGATGGCGTTCCTTTTGCCAACGACGATAAACAAGATCTCGCCTGTCCACCTGCCCCCAATTTTTAAGATGGACAGCATCACGGAGCGAAACTGGGGGGGCATGTTTTGACCTTCATCGTCAAGGGCATCACAGACTACAAGGAGAAAAAGAAGAAGGCAATTGATGGCTGCCTCTTTGCCCTGATGATAATTTACTTTCATCTTTCAAAAAACAAAGGGAAGAAGAGGGCTGAAAGACCACCAAAACCATGGATTGCCAACTGGAGTAAGGAGCAGTTGGTGGAAAGAATGAATGCAGAAAGAGAGGAAATTTTGGTAAGTAAACATAATATGTTGGATGTATTTTATTTACCTGAATGCTGCTAACTAAAATATCTAATGTTTCAGGGGATTGTGAAGATGGCGGAGACAAGAGAAAAAATGAAAAAAAAAAGAAAAAAAAAAGAAAAAAAACAAGAAATAAAAAAAAACAAAAAAAAAGGAAAGCGAGTTCAACATCGTCTTCGGAGACAGAAACAACTACTGACAGTGACAGTTCTACCTCTGAGTCTGAGACTCAAGAAGACTCAGAGGATTCAGGAAGAAAACACCCCAGTAAAAAGGAGAAAAAGTAAGTACCATACTTGGGTATAATTTCTTTTTCGAGTTGGGTGTATTTTGTTGATCACGTTGGGTGTATGTAGTTTATTAAGCTGGGTGTGTTTCGTTTGCTGCGTTGGGTGTATATTATATATTCAGTTGGGTGTATCTTGTGCATTCATTTGGGTGTATTTTTAGTATGTTCTAAATAATGATTTTTTGCCTTCCAGAATGGACTCCAGAAAAAGAAAGAAGAGTCAAGAGGAGTCAGATTCTGATTCAGAATCTGAATCTGAATCAAGTGATGAGTAATGTCCTGAAATTATTACTCCTTTTTTTTTGGCTTCATTATTAAGATTTCGTGTATTAACTAAAGTGTCTATTATTAACTTATAGGAGCGAAGAATCGTCACCGGTGGAGAAGGAAAAGAAAAAGAAAAAGACAAAAGCAACACCAAAAAAGTAAACACTACTTTGGATAATATTCTGTGATAAAATTAATTTTTTATTTCTGATTGGTACTCTTTTTTTCCACCCATAACACAACCAAAAAATAAAAAAGTTGTTGTGGAGGATTCACCTCCTGAAGAAGATTAATACTTTGATGGGTACAGTACCTCGTAAGCTATATTACCGTCTATCATCGTAATTATTTTTGTTAACATCTTCTTTTATGAATGTAGTGAGAGATATGAAATATCAAGTGAAGAACTAAATGAATTGCTAAGGGAAAACATTGATAAATCTGCTGCAGAGGGGTATGTCTTGCTGGGGTGTCTATTTCAGATTTTGGTGTGTTTTCTTTGCTAATAATTGTTTCTTGTTTCGCAGGGAGAACGAAGCTGACCTGCGATCGACAGAAGGTCGCTATGTCTCCTCTGAAACGTAAGAAGCTTTATTTAATAAAATCTTGTTATCATGATTTGGGTGTATTTTGTGGAACCATTTGGGTGTATTTGATTGATCAAGTTGGGTGTATGTTGTTTATTAAGTTGGGGTATTTCGTTTGTTGTGTTGGGTGTATATTGTCCATTCAGTTGGTTGTATCTTGTGCATTCATTTGGGTGTATTTTATACCTGTCTCTTATTTTGTCTGAATAACATGAAATCTGTTTAGAATACCGGCTGTGAACTTGGGAAGTGATGATCCTTCCACTCAAGGACGCATAGAACAGAGTAGTGTAAACCAGCCATCAGAGAGCATGTAATTTCTCTTTCAAATAATTGTTACTTTTGTTCTTCTATTACCTTCTACTTCTAATTCTGTATATCTTTTTTTAGAAAAAAAAAGCCCTTTATTATTTTATTCAAGAAAAAAAAGGCAGGAAAAAAAAAAAGCAAAAACTGCAAGTATGTAAGTTCTCAAAAAACAAAGCCTGTCTTCTTTTTGAATTGTTCGGGTGTATTTTTTGACTTTCTTTAGGTGTATTTTAAGCTGAGTCCGGCTGATTCGAATATGATGGTTGTGAGAAAACAGACACCGTCGGATGCGCTTGCAATGTGAGTTTTTCAAGAATATTTCAACCTTATAACCTTATTATTTTCAAAGGTGTTGTTAACCTTTCATTTTTCTTCTTGTTTAGAGTCCCGATTCAAGTTTTTGTGCCGGCATCCCAAACAACCACTGTGCCAGAACTTCAAGAAACACCTGAGTCAGATTTTGAACTAACCCCTCTGCCTCAGATAGAAGGAACTACAGAAACGTAAGAAATAGTATTGGGTGTATATTGGGTTAAAGTTCGGGTGTATAGTTGGTAATAGTTTGGGTGTATATTGTTCCTGATTTGTTTTTTTTTTACGCCATGATAAATTTTGTGTAACTGTGCAGCACTCCTGAACCCCCCCCAACAACTTCAAGAAACCACACCCACGCTTCTCCCAGCTCCAACTAAAATATAAGTTCATCAGACTAAAATCAATCTTTGCTTATCATCCGTATATTCTTATTCTTATAATGTGTTATACATGATGACGCAGTCATCCAGCCGCAGAAAACGTTGCTGCCCTTATGATGATGGCACGGACAGCATCCTATGTTCCTAAAACAGATCCAGTGGCATCATTCAGCCTTGGCTTGACTGATTCAAGCCAGGAGGGAGCGTCAACGCAGGAGACAGAAAGGGCAAAATCTCCAGAAGCTGCAAATTTGCTAGAACAATTAGACAATTTGGTCCAAAAATTAGCAAGCAGTGCGGCGAAGGGAAAAAAACAAAAGTCCACAAATTCAAAGGGAGACTGGGGGAGAAAGTTCTGGGAAGTTTAAAACTCCTGAGGGAATAAATCAGATTACGGATGATATGAAACAAAAGTGCTACATCTGGGGGACGCGACTGAAGACAGACGCAGATGGCAATACTAACGAGTATGAGCACATGTGCACTCTGATTGCCCAAGATAAATACATTTTGATTAAAATGCACCTTGCATCCCTCCAGGCAAAAAATTATATAGAATCTGAGGTAATATTAGAATAACATTAATGTTTTTACACCAAAGTCAACTGCAATGTTTATTAATGTAAAATTGATTTCGGCATATATTTCTAGATTGTATCTGTCATCTGCCTCATCCTCAACCAGAAAAATGAAAAAAGGTTTCAAGAACAAATATACTGTCTCCCCCCCCCATATTGTGGTAAGTGTTACTTCTACGAACTTTGGGTGTATTTTCTGTATTGACTTGGGTGTATTTTTTACGTTCGATTGGGTGTAAGTTGTGTAGTCATTTTGGTATATTTAAAGTATTCACTTGGATGTATTTTCAGTATTTCATTTCTTGTTTCGCAATTGTTGCAGAACATGGCCCTTTCGGATCACCCAAACGGGGAATTCATATCACCGAAAACAAATAAAGAATTCAGGGTGAAAAACTACCCGAGTTTTATTCCCTTCATAGATACAAAAAAATTAACTTCGCATCCATATGTAAGTTTTCATTTGCTAAATTTGTTAGTACGCTTCTTTACTTATATGCCAAATAAAATAACACACTGTTGAAATGTGGCAATCCTTCAGATTTTTGCACCTATTTGCTACTCGGGCCATTGGTGGTTATGGCTGATAGATACAACGAAGCGGAGATGTCATATACTTGACCCGCTACATAAAAAAGCTCCAAGCGAAGAGAGAAAGCAGCTTAATAAATTCACTATAAGTTGCCTCTGTCTTTATTACTTTAATAGATAGGTCTATTTCGTTAGTTGTGTTGGGTGTATATTGTCCATTCAGTTGGGTGTATCTTGTGCATTCATTCGGGTGTATTACTGATTTGTTTTGGTATTTAAGGGATATGTATTTTCAAAATTGATAACATATGCCGGCGGGGAACCTCTGAAGAAAGGCGAGAAGGAGAAGGAAACTAAAGCATCATATGTTAAAATATCAGGCCAAAAAACAAGGTATAAATTTGTGACTCTGAACATTAAACTTTCGTAAATGAGATTTGTAATTTATTTTCTTCGTTTTTAGCTATGACTAAGCTATCTACGTTATGAAGTAGCTTGAGTTAATTGAGCCGGAAAACATTAAAAAGGGGAAGTATGAATGGGATAATTGGCCACAGGTAACTGTCTTTAGAACTATATAACTCTGTATTACTTTACTGAATTAATATTGCTGTTTAAACAGAATATACTTTTTAATTGTAGGAAGAGGTGGACCACTATAGAGTGGAGTATGCTTCGCAGATACTATTGAGTGAGATGAATAAAGAAAGAGATCAGGCAATTAGAGAGAGTAATGCTATAAGGCCGTCGAAGCCATCCTCTGTATTATTAAGTCCGTTTTGTCAGATAAATTCTGCTGATATAGAAACTGCGTAATCCAACTGCTGGGTAGTTTGTAAATTGAACAAATGCTGTAAATATTTGCCATTTATCAACAACTTCCATTCCATGTATATTTTTTTCCATAGTTAAATTATCTGTGCTGTTAAACTGTCTGTGCTGTATTCAAAAGCTGTATTACAGGTGGTAAAATATGAATAAAAAAATCAAGGCATATATAAACGAAAATTATAAACTGTTACACCCAACGCAAGTCTAATAATACACCCAAGATTGCATAAAATATACACCCAAGCTATCTGTGCTGTATTCAAAATGTATGAATTACAAGTACTAAAATATGAAGAAAAACATCAAATCAAATATACACCCATAACCTGCGAATTTTTACAGCTTTTGTTCTATATGTATCTATATATGTATCTATATGTAAATTGTGAATTAACAAAAATACACCCAAAAGAACAGTGCTTTTACACCCATATTCTATAAAACAATACACCCAAAGAGTTATCCCCTACTGCTAGTACCCTGAACTGATTATTCATAACGTGTCCTTGATATTGGCTGGAATTTGAATGCACCGCTGATGCAGCATCAAACAGGTTTATCTGAATATAACACTCACACATTAGCTAAACTATTAACGAGAAAAATAAACTCAATCGCCACAAATTTAAAGAACATTACTTATACCTCGCTTAAAACTTTTGTTTTCTTCTTCTTTGTGGCATTTGCAATCTGTTTGTCCAACTTTGAACCTAGCCTATTTTTTGGACGTCCTCTTGTTCGAATTCTTGGCGGGCTTTGAAGCTCGTTAACGGATTCCAAGTTGGCGTCTTCGTGGGATAAAGAAGATGTCCCCTTCCTTTTGGCTTTTAATGATTCCATCTCGGCCATGACGTTATCGTACGCATGGTGCAGAATTGCAGTCAGCTCCTCCGATTCAGATGCAAATTCGCAAATATTTTGCGAATGAAAAACCAATTGGTCGAACCTCTTGCTTCTTGGCTCCATCAGTGGCTCGTCGTGGCTGCTCTTGATGTGTGTGTATCGCCTCTTTACCTTCTTGCTCCATCGTTCCAGCATATATCTAGGTGACACTTGGCTTACTTGTTCGAAGCTTAACACGCTTAGTGCGTGACGGCAGAGTATCCCTCTCGACTCGAATAATAAGCATTGGCATTTTACCTCGGCTGCAACTGAGTCGTAAGTAACCACGAACTTGTTGAATATTGAGCTGGAAACTTGTTCTCCGACTTCGTATACTGAACAGCCTAGAGCGGAATTCTTTAATCTGGTGATACAATTCGCCTTTCCTCTGAATTGCGCTTGGACTTCCCTAAACTTTGCATGAGTGTACGCATCTTGAAACTGAGCTTCAATAGAGGATTTGGTTGCACATGGTATGACCGTATAAAATCTGCAGCATCTGATTCTCTCTCTGCTTGCTCCCTGCTTCCCAGGCAATTATCGTATTGTTTGACAAACTGAATAAGCGAGCTGTTTCGAGTGATAAACTTGTTAAAAAATGAATGCATGCTCTCGCTCCTTTGTGTGCTTCTCATCCCTACTCAGAAGTGGTGATCCAGATAGATAGGAACCCATATATGACGGTCTTCATACAGATCTGCATAATACACCTAAACACAGACTATAAATACACCCGAAAAAACATGCAATTTACACCTCTGCTGCAGATTTTAAAAAGACATTACCTAAAAGCCACTTGTTGTCCGCAAGACCAAAATTCAGCAGAAAATCATTCCAATTCCTATCGAATGAGTCTTTGCTATGAGAGTTCCAAACAACTTGGCTCATTTCTTGTTCAATATCGGCATGTCCCTTGTGCCCATTTAATTTGCTTGGAATCTTCTTCATGATGTACCAAATACACCAACGGTGAATTGTTGTTGGCATACAGGCCTCTAAAGCCCTTTTCATTGATGCGCACTGATCGGTGAAAAACCCTTTCGGAGCGTTTCCTCCCATGCAACGAAGCCAGCATTGAAATAACCACTTGAATGATTCAATTTCTTCGTTCTTCATCAAAGAGCATCCGAGAAGTGTTGACTGACCGTGATGATTCACCCCGACAAAAGAACCACAGACCAAATTATACCTGAAACAAATTACCATAGTGCAGAATACAAACTCATTAGGTACATCCCAACAAATGCTTCGTATACACCCAAAGAAACAGCCAATATACACCTCTACTGCGGATTCATAAAAATACATTAATTTAGCATCATAAACAGGGGCAGTTTGTTACCTGTTTGTATTGTAGGTGGTGTCGAATGAAATGACATCTCCAAAATACTCAAAGGCAACTCTGCTTCTTGCATCGGCCCAAAAAGCCAGCTTAATCGATTGATCCTCCTCGAGTTCGAGCTCAAAAAAGAAATTCGGATTCTTCTCTTTCATTCTTAACAAATATTTCTCAAATTCCTTTGCATCTTCTTGTTCAAAAACATTCCGCACTTCCCTGGTAATGTAATTCCTCACGTCCTTTTCGATAAAATTTAACTCGCGGTGACCCCCGGCAGCCGCAACAAATGATTGGTAGGTTTTGCTTGGTCTGATACCGGCCTCCTCGTTATTCTCTATTGTACGATGAATGGACATGCTTAGTTCCCTGTGCTGTTTGAGCATCTCTGCTTTACTTGGACAGCAGGGGTGTGAATGATCCAGCACAATCTTTGAAATGATCCAAGCACCGACATCCTTCAATGTGTGTATATAAATTTTTACAGGACAGTTTAGACCGGCTGTCGGATTTGTCTTCTCGGTCGAAGATATTTTAGATTTTCATTTTCCCTCTCTGTTACATGTAATCAGTTGATTCTTAATCTCGTTTCCCTTCCTATTTGTGCACCGAACTCTTGTAGAGAAACCTGCAGCCTTGGCGTAGTTCCTGTAAAATTTTCTAGCATCTTCAAGGGTGGTAAAGGTCATTCCAACCTTCGGAACAAGCTCGTCATCAACAACCGAGAGAGGCTGCACAATACACCATGTCAAAAACTGTGAATACACCCATAGATATGATTCAAATACACCCAATCATGTCTAATATGATACACCCGAACCACAACAACTCAACTAAAATGACAATAAAAACCATAAATTGTAAATACACAGGCTGCAGAATACACCATGTCAAAAACTAAAAACACACCCAATCATGTCTGATATAATACACCTGAACAACAATAACTCAATTAAAATAACAAAAAACTAGTAAAGTGTAAATACACCCACACTTCTAGCAAAAATACACCCAAAAAAGACCTAATCTACACCCAAGCGTCTGCTATAAATTCCAGATAATTAATCACAACTAATACATTGAATCGACAGATTCATGTTAACGTGTTAGTTTCATAGTCAATGTTCAGCAATTTTTCAACTACACAATGCTATACAAATTACTGCAAGAAAATTCATACTAATCCTATGTAAATCAAACCTCAGGAACTTCATTAGATTCAAATTCATAATCCACCTCGCCTGGATTCAGCTGACAATCTGAGGTTGAATGGTCCATTATCTTCAAAATGAGTTCAAACTTTGATTTCAGAAAACAACAAATCCAAATACAAAACGAAGCTCGAGTTGCACAGAGAGAAGAAAGTAACGTAAACGAAGAACATACCAGTGAGAAAAGGAGAGGAAAAGAACGATGGAGAAGAAGGAGGGAAGACGCACGAGAAGAAGAACAACCAAATCTCAAAATAACGAAAACGAAAAAGGAAACAAATCTTTTAAATTTGGTAGTTAGATATACGCGGGATCATATATAGCGCGTGTATACAACGTATATAGAGCAGCGCGTTTTTTTGTTTTATTGCTTAATAAACTTGTAAAGTATACAAGCCTTAATGGCTTGTATGCAGAACTTTTCTGTAAATAAAATTAAAATTGGATTCAAATTTTTAAATCCTATCATATACTATCTATTACCAATTCTACATACTAGTAGTTCCCATTTACAATACCAACACCAACGGCTGCGCTTTCTCTCTTCATACTTAGATAAATACCAATATGCCCACGCTAGTTTTTTTTATTATTATTTTTCTGTAATATTTTTTGAGTGTACATGTTAATATTATTAATAATAAAATTTTAAAATTTTATTTTAATAAATACATAGTAAATAAATACTTATTTCTATATCATGCAAATGATTATTTTCTAATTTACATTGTTACCAATTTAAGAGTTGATAAACGACGATGAGATCATACATGAGTACAAAATCTAGTGCTAGTAAGTAAAAAAAATTAAATTATTAAAATAATAACAAAAAAATTTATACAGCTAATATAAATAATCCTTAAAAATATGAACAAAAAATAACTTAAAAACATAACAAAAATAATAAAAAATATTATATTTTTTATAAATAATAAACAAAAAATTTACATTTAATAAATAACTAATATATTTTAACCAAGTTTTTGTAATAATATTTGAATAACTATTTAAAAGATATACACAAAAAAATAAAAAAATAGTTTTGATATTTAGACTTTTTTGTTTTTAAAAAATGTTTGGTCATTTATATTTTACTTGTCATAGAATTATCAAATTTAAACACGAAAATATTTTATTTTTTAATAATATTTATAAAAAATTACATCAAAATTTAATCTTCAAAATTTAATTCAAATATATATTTATTATATAGTTATTTTCGTTATATTCTTAAATTTTTCAAAAAAAAATTATCCTTCAAATTTACAATTATTTTTGTTAGCGATATAAATTTTTATATACAGTTTTGATAATTTATCCTAATAGAAATTATCAATTTTTTTATTTCTACTCTTGTAAGCAAAGTAAATAGATACAAACATTTTTTATAAAAAATAAATAAAAAGTATAAATTTAATTAGTTTATTAGTCTTTAAAGATATTTATCTAATATCAAATACAAGAATGAGTATTTTTTAATAAAAATATTTTTTTAATAGATAACGGGACACAAAGTCCAGACAAAAAGAAAATTAGATAGAAATTATAATAGAAAATGCAATTTCAATAAACTCTACATGAATATTTAAAAAAATACACAAAAAAATAAAAGAAAAAAAATGACATTCCGGCTGAAATTCATGTCTTTATCTTGCTAATTTATCTGCACAAACATTTACTTCTCAAAACTTATTATGAATGTTCCAATTACTTGGTCTACTGTAGCAATCTTTAATAGTGAAAACTTAAACTCTTATAGAATGCAACTCGATGGTTCTTTGAAGGCACAAACTTCCTGCTACTTTAAAATTCACTTTCATGCAAATATTAATGTATCCAAGGTTTAGGACCAAGTTCAAATCCAACAGAATATCCTAGAGTTCTACTAGAATCACCGTATAATTATCTAAATTCGCACTGTAAGAATTTAAGAACTTACTTTCATGGTTTTTTAATATACCGTCGCAAGTCACCTGACTGTCCTTTGTAACAGAGCCATCAGAATTCAACTTAATGAAAGGAGGGTTTGAAGGGATCCAACGGATTTATTTTTTTGCAAAGCACCCAACTCTTTTCTTTACTTGAGCTATCTCCTCATGCGCTGAATTATATTCTTTAGTTAAGTGCATCACCAAATTTTAGATCTTACCTTCATCTATTCCATTGTCCTTCTAAAAAATATACTTATTATGATGATAAGAAAGAGAGCATAAGATATAAGTAAATAACAAGGGTCAAGGAATGTATTGGACTCTTGGTAATGAAATTAAGATGATAAGTTATTTAACAAATAGGAAAAGAAAGGTTGACTAAAGATCGTATTAGAACTCAATAAAGCGTCCATGCTCTTCCAATATTTTTTGCAACTCTGCAGTCGCGAAGAATGTGGAGCAAAGATTCTAAAGAAAAGCTACAAACCGGACAAGTATCCTCTTGGATCATGTGCTTGTGGGCCCAAATCTCATTTTGTCAAAAGGGCTTCATTAGCAACTGGACAAAGAAAGGTCCACAACTTTTGGAGTTTTCAACTTTTCAAATTCTCAAAACTAAATTAGCCTTAGAGTCCTTAGGGGCATTTAAGTAAAGGGAGCACACTGACTTAATGTTAAATTTACCATTGGAATTAAGAAGTCACACTACCTGATCATGTAACATCCTACTACACAGAGTCTTATGCTTAAATTATAAAACAGAGGTGGCGAGGTATTACGACCTCTAAAAGAAAAATTTAGTACGTATAGTAGTGTGAAAAATATTTATAACTAGGAGCCTTTGAAGAAAAAAAGGTAAATCAAAACCGATAAATCAAAAAGCGCAACACTCCGATCGATAACATAAACGAAAAAGACAAGGATAAGCTAATGCGAGAACATACACAACAGAGTGCCAATAACATAGATATCAAGGCTCAAGACTCGGTTTGCGAAGATAACCGGTCCGAGCATATAAGTATATATACATATATAAGGGAACTACCCCAAATATAACCCAAAAGACAATATACAGAACTTGTTTCTCCAAAATAACCTCTAAGAGGAGTTAATATATATATATAT
>NW_026265012.1:3879-15301 GCF_000817695.3 Arachis duranensis | reverse complement strand
GCTCAAATCTAATCCAGCCACACAATTCCCATAATCTCAACCAAGGAGAGTTACATCTCACATACTAACCAAGGTATATTGATTAAAGAAATCATGAAAGGATGAACTCTAAACTGAATTATGTGGCTCATTCCTCAAATTCACCACATAATTCATATAGATTAACCCCTCTCTCGATGGTGGTTGAATCTTTGAAGATCAAGAATTCCCTCTTTAGATCAACCACTAGAATTAAGGAGGAAAAGATGAGTTCACCAATTCATTCCAACAAGCAGAGCTCTTCCCCCTAATGAAAGTGGGGTTTAGTGAATCATTGCTCCAATTTCAACAACAATTGCCATAAATCAAAATTTAACTAAATGCAAAGAAAGATAAAGAAGAATAAGAAAATGCTTAAAGCTTAAGAAATGAAGAAGAGAAGTTCCAAGAAGAACCAAAAATTAGCTCTCCGGGTATCCTCCCAGAGGTGCTAAAGAGTTCTCAAGTAAAAGTGCTAAAAGTATGAAAAAGTTCTAAGTGTCAAAAAGTGTAAAAAGTCCTTTACAAGTACACCAATCTCTTCTATTTATACTACTCCTAAAACTTCTTCAGAGATCTTCAATTTGGGCTAGCAATGTGGGCTTTCTCATTGTTGAATTCTTGGTTCAATTGAAGAAGTTGCTGGCCTTTGTGAAGAATAGGGGAAGCAGAGCAAGTTGGCAACCATTCTGGCCCATTGAGGGGCGTTATTGGCAATAACTCCAGGCTTAATGGGCGTTGGCAACGTGCATGATATTTCCCTGGAAGTGAAGTTTGAGACTTGGGCGTTGCTAGCCCAAGTTGTTGCTAACAACTTGCTTTTTCTCTTCTTGGCTCTACTTTCATGCTAAATGTAGCCCAGAATTTGAGTGTCAACCTTCTGCTTCAATATGGACTATTATACATCATTGGAAAGCTCTTGATGTCTATTTTTCAATGCCACTGGAATCACCTCAATTGGATTTTCCTAGCTCAAGTTATGCTTCCTCAAAGAAGGTAAGGTTAAGCTGCCAAGTTGTTGCCAAAAACGCACCTTCACTCCCAAGTTGGCAACGTGCTCGTGCCTCACCTCCCAAGGCAGGGACTTGGGGCTGGCGTTGTTGCAAAACACGCCCCCTTGCTAGCACGTTGGCAACGTGCTCTTGCCCCCCTCCAGGGCTCATCTCTAGCCTTCTTGAATTTCAACTTCATGTTCTTGTTTTTAGGGCCTAAAGATGACTCTGGTTTGGCTTCAATTTTGTGCTCCACCATAGACTATTATATATGGTTGGAAAGCTCTGAATGTTAGCTTTCCAACGCAACTGGAAGCACTCAATTTAGATCTCTGTAGCTCAAGATATCTTCCATTGAAGTGGACATGGTCAGGCTGCCTTGTTGGAGTTGTTGTGGATAACGCCCCTATATTCCAAGTTAGCAACGTGCATCACAATTCTTCACCATCGAAAACTTCCTGGCGTTGTTGCCAAACATGCCAATGCTTTCTTGAGTTGGCAACGTGCTCGATGCTCTTTCCTAGCTCCAGACATTGCTTCCCACGTTGCCATTGAACACGCCCATAGAAACTGGCGTTGGCAACGTGCTCGAGCCTTCTCCAAGGCCCTAAACATTGCTTCCCACGTTGGCAACGTGGCTGGCAAGGCTTCCTGGAGTTGGCAACGTGGTTGGCAAGGCTTCCTGGCGTTGGCAACGTGGTTGGCAAGGCTTCCTGGCGTTGGCAACGTGGTTGGCACCAAGACTTGGCGTTGGCAACTTGATTGGCACCAAGACTTGGCTGGCAGCACGTCCTGGCTTTGGCAACTTGGCTGGCAGCACATTCTGGCGTTGGCAACTTGGCTGGCAGCACGTCCTGGCGTTGGTAACTTGGCTGGCAGCACATTCTGGCGTTGGCAACTTGGCTGGCACCCAAGACTTGGTGCCTAGCCAAGCAACCATTTCTGGCGTTGCCAAGGAACACGCCAATGATAGTGGCGTTGGCAACGTGCTCGAGGTTTTTTCCTATGGTGCCAAAGTTGCTTGGCGTTGCCTTGAATAACGCCTATGGTTCTTGGCGTTGGCAACGCCCTCGAGCTCCTTCATGGCCCAAGTTCCTTGCTTGTGTGCGTTGTCCATAATAACTCACTCCTTTCTCCAAGTTGGCAACCCCAACTTCTCTTCCAAGGCTGCCTGGCGTTACCTTCAACAACGCAGCCTATTCTTCAAGTTGGCAACGCCAACTTTGCTTCTCCAGGGCTGCCTGGCGTTGCCTTCAACAACGCCCTCCATTCTCCAAGTTGGCAACGCCAACTTGTGCTTCAAGGTTGCCTGGCGTTGTCCTCAACAACGCACCTTATTCCCAAGTTGGCAACGCCAACTTTTCTTCTTCTTGGTTGCCTGGCGTTGTCCTCAACAACGCACCCTATTCCCAAGTTGGCAACGCCAACTTCTTGCCCAGCTTGCATCATTCTTGCTTCCATGCTTCCTTGTTTCATCACCTATCATCAACAAAGGAAATAGCTTCAAAGTCTTACCAATTCATGCAATAAATTTCATGAGATTCATTTATACTCATTCATGTATGTATTCTTTAAATCATTTGCATGAATTTAGCTAGAATCAACATGTTCCTTGGTGTTTTCATGCATGAAGATAAAACTCATAAAAGGACTTGTTTATTTAGAGAAAATGAGTGAAATTAAGCTAAAACCAACTAAACTAACTAGCTAATATAACAAATATGCAATTGCATCAGAAGCCTCACGTCCTGCATCTGAAAACCACAAAATCCGCATGGGTGAGAACCGAAGGTTCTCAGCATGGTAACAGTGCCCAAATATCTAACATGTAATGTCTTGAGAAACTCGAAGGAAATCCTAGAACTCCCAAATTTATAATCAAAGTGTATAAATACAACTAGACCATGAGAAAACTGAAAACAGGCAACTAGCATAAGGATCTTCAGTCTAACTATATATCCCCTTTCTAAACACTGCAAACCTCCCAACCTCCAACAGTAATTGAGATGCAAACATAAGTATATCAACAAAGAAATGCACAAATAGGAAGCAGATAAGGCAGTTAGGCAATTAGCAAGTAATGATGAAAACAATTAGACATTCCAAACAAATCACATATAATGCATATGATGTATGCCTGTCCTAGTGGCTGATGAGTCTCATTTGTCGGTTATAAAGCCAACCCGACAAGTCCTGATAGCTAACCATTGGACTATCCCTCTGTCGTGCATCCCCAACTCAAGTTATCCACAACATAAACATCATATATATATATATATTACGACATAGGGTCAGCAAAGTATCGAGTTTTCACCTGGAGCACGTAGTGACTAGCTACTGCTTTTACCCAGAAAAACTTGTATCTCAGATAGGTGGAGTGCAATAATCACAATAATCAACAATTCAGCATATATGCATTTAATCACAACCATACGTTAACATTCATATCAGCCATCCGGCTTACAACTTATAATTCATAATCAGCCATAAATCATCATCACACACAGCTGATAAAACACTATTTTATGGTTTATCTTGTGCTCAATTGAGTGGTTTTTATCCAACTTTTGCACACTTATTCATACTATTTGCATGGTTTTACAATTCCTTCCCAGAATTTGTTCTATGATTGAAAACTTGCTTTTTGGAGTCTTTAATTTGTGTATTTTAATCATCTCTTATTATCATTCGATGCCTTAATATGTGTGTTAAGTGATTTCAGAATTTATAGGGCAGGAATGGCTCAGAGGATGGAAAGGAAGCATGCAAAAGTGGAAGGAATACAAGAAACTGAAGGAATTGCCAAAGCAGTCAGCCTGACCTCTTCGCACTCAAATGGTCATAACTTGAGCTACAGAAGTCTAAATGATGCGGTTTTAGTTGCGTTGAAAAGCTAACGTCTGGGGCTTCAATTTGATATATAAATTGCCATAGTGGCCATACAGCTAGGCGACGCGAACGCGTGCTTCACGTGGACACGTTACAGTGACGAAAATTAGCGTGGCAGATTTCGCCCCCACCGATTTCTGGGCTATTTCCGGTCCAGTTTCAAGCCCAGAAAACACAGATTAAAGGCTGCAAAGTTAAGGAATGAAGACACATGACTCATATTTCACTTTTCATAATTTAGATGTAGTTTTTAGAGAGAGAGGTTCTCTCCTTTCTCTTAGGTTTTAGGAATTAGGATTTCTCTTAGTTTTAGATTAGGATTTCTACTTCTTCATCACAGGTTCAATGTTCCTTTAATTTATTAATGCAAAGAGTATTTTTCCATTTAATTTTATTATTTGTTTAATTGCTTCCATTAATTTCAATTATCATGTTCTCTCTTTACTTCTTTTATGATTTGTGAAAATGGCATTTATGTTAACCAAGTAGATCCCAACTTGACTTTGGAGTTGATTAATATTTGAGACCCTTGAGTTGGAAGACTCAAGAGTTAATTGGTAATTGGAAGTTGTTGGCCAGCTTTCTAGTTATTAACACTAACCCTTCCCAAGGGAAAGGATTATTTTCTTGTGAATAAAAGTTGGCTCTCAACTTGACTTTCCTTTATTCAATGAAGGATAACCAAGTGGAATAACAACCTATTACTAATTAATCTTGGAAAATCCAACAAGGATAGAACTTCAGATTAATCTTCTCTAGGTCAAGATTTTCTATTTTAATTACATAAAGCCTCTTGTTAATTTTCATCGCTTTAATTTATAGTTAATTATTTTATCATTCTTCACTCTAAAAATTCTTGGAAAAACCCATAACCAATTATAACACATCTCCCTGTAATTCCTTGAGAGACGACCCGAGGTTTAAATACTTCGGTTATTTATTTTTATTGGGTTTGCTTAAGTGACAAACAAAATTTTTGTACGAAAGGATTCTCTGTTGGTTTAGAAACTATACTTACAACGCGATTATATTTATAAATTTCTTTACCGATAGAAAATCCGTTCATCAAAATGGCGCCGTTGCCGGGGAATTACAAACGTGTGCCTTATTATTGGTTATTGTAAATATTTTTCTTTTACTTGTTTATTTATTTTTGTTTTTAATTTTTACTAGCTACTATGAATTCTCACCCCTTTGGCTATGAGTTCGGTTATAATCATGTTACAGGAGGAGGAGATTACAATGAAAGCTTGGGTCATGAATGGGAAAATCAAAGATGGGAGGAGTCACAAGGATTTGATCAACCCTCTTGGCAACAACCACCTCCAAGGCACTATCAACAACCATTCTATGATACATACCAAGACAATGGTTATGGTGGACCTCTTCGTGACAATCAACACCCACCATAAAATACCTATGAACACCCTCCTCCACGTAATTTTGAACCACCATATTCATAAGCCCCCTACTACCAAACACCATTACATGATTCTAACCTTTATCCACCATATCAACCACCCTATGAGCCATATGAGTCATATATAGATCCACCCCAATTTCAACCCAATTACTCCCAAGAACTACCACCTCTATATCCATCAATCCAAGAGCCTTATGATCCTACTTATGATATCCGAGTTGAACAAGAGTCAAGAGATTGTCTCAAGGAAACAATGGATCGATTTTAAGCAACCCTGCGTCAGTTGTACCAAGCGATAAACTGAACAGCACCTGAAGCTTTTATGACTAAAGAATCTCAACTTGAGAACAAGAAATTGAAGTGTGTTGTGCAACAAGTGAAAAAGATGGAGAGTGATGAACCACCCTCTTATCATGAACCTTTTCTCCCAATTAATGAGTCCTCACATCCACCCCAACCTTCAATGCATGACACTATTGGTGTTCTTCTTCAATGGCAAATAGAGATGAAACGGGGAGTACTAAAATTCGCGACTGCCTTTACTGAGGTAGTACACCGATTAGCTTCCCAACATTAGAACATTCAAAGTACTCCCATGGCTACATGTGGAGAATCCAAAGAAGAGTGTAGCATGAAGGCAACACTAGAAACTCCGGTGGACAGTGAGCAGCATGAATTTGTATTGGAACAAGTGGAGGAAGCCATAATAGTTGCAGAGGATGAAGTGGTTGAAGATCTAGGAGATGCTGAACCTCCATAGGAATCTAGAATTGTAGAGTACCCCTCCAATGAGATTGAAATTGATGTCAAGAAGGACAGTGCACAACCTCCATGGCATATTCCTTATGAAGACTTGGATGGAATAGGTCAAGAAGTAAGTTCCCTTGGTGATGAGAATCATGCATCAAGTCCTCCTAGTAATAAATCTACATCCGTAAATGAACTCCTTGAATATGAAGACTCTTCTCTACTTGAGTCTGAGAATAATGTGGAAGCAGAAATCCTTAGAAAAGGGCGGACGAGAGTTGAGTACGCTTTGTCAAGAACATTGGAGACTTCTCCACCTAGGTTGTCGTCTACTCCTTCACTTGAGTGGGTAAAACTTATCTCTGTTCATCTTCCTATCCCACTTGAGTATGGTATTCTTGAAACGGACGGCCAACTCAGGAAGCTTTGTGGCATTAAGCGTAAGAGAAAAATGTTTAGTGGTTGGAGTTGCAAATCAAGGCTCATCAAGGTTGATAATTCAAGAGTTAGATATAAGGACTCAACTGGTGATAATTTGGTTAGATCTAAAAGAAGAGTTTGGTACTCCGTAGAGAATTCAGATTACTTACCACCCGGTTAGAACAATAATGATCAACAAGAAGACGGGTGTAGAAGCAAAGTTTGGGACCCCGGAATTCATTCTCGCAATCAACACTCTTGGGACCCTGTCACTTGCTTCAACTTGCTTGAAGACTTTCTGCGCCTGGTTTGGGATCCGGGAGGCCATTGAAATTACAAACATTGGTGGAGATTCCTGGAAGAGTTCAAGCACAAGCCACCATGACAAGGAGATCACCAAATGTCCAACTTAAGGACTTTAACTAAAAGTGCTAGGTGGGAGACAACCCACCATGGTATGATCGTTCTTTTTTTTCAATTATAATTTTATTTAGTTTTGTTTTTTTAGTTTTATTTTATTTTATTTCATTGAACCTGGAATTATTCATAACATCTGCATCAGCATCAGCATACTACATTCTGCATTTTGCATAAAAAAAGAAAGCACGCGACGCGATAGCGTCGCAGACGCGTCCGCGTCGCAAGTGCATTAGGAAGAAAAGAAAAGTGAACAGAGAGTCACGCGAAAGCGTGGCTGGAGGCGTGCCTTAGGCACAAATATGCCCACACGACCTCGTGCACTACGCGTCCGCATCATGTGCAAAATAGCCTCCCACGCGAATGCGTGGCTCTGTGAAATCGACGTAAATGGTGTATGGCCGTAAGTTGGCCTGGAATGGGGGCTGGACTTGTGCTAGAAGCCCAAGCCCTCCCACACGAACGCGTGCCCCACGTGGGCGTGTCGTTTTCCAAAAACGACCATCCACGCGATCGCGTCAACCACGCGAACGCGTCACCCTAAAATTTGACAAAAAGAGCTTCCAACAGAGAGGCTGCACTCGCGCCAATTGCACAAATCAGGCCTCGCAATCTCGTGACCCACGTGTTTGCGTCACCTGACCTTATTGCGCACCACGCGACCACGTCATTCACGCGTCCGCGTCACCTGCGCCGCACAACTTATCCAGATCAGCGCCAATTATCTTATCTTTTCTTTTATAACCCTAATTTCTTCTATCTTTTCTTCTTTCTTCTTTCTTTCTTACTTTATCTATTTAACTTCTCATCCCTCTTCACTTCCATTCTATTTTACTTAATTTATTTGCATATTTCATTCATTGCATTTTAATTTTGTGCATTTTTTTCTTTTCTTTTCTAAATTTATTACTTTTCCATTGGTGTTAAATTTTCTTTTTCAACTGTTGTATCTTTTTTGGTATTCTTGTGGTGCTTCATGACTTGTTTTATTCTAATTGGGTATTATTATTCATAAGTCAATGCTATTCTTTTATGATACTTGCATTCCATTTGCATTGATACGCACTTATATTATCTTTCATTACCCACACTCTTCCCCTTTGCTGCAATTTTTGTACTATTGATATGCCATGTGCCTCTACTATTTTTTCACTTGCATGTTGTAGCTACCATGTAATTGAGACCTTCATTACCTGGCATTAACCCACCCATACTTTATTTGTTTTTCTATCTTTATTTCTGGGTTACTTTTCTTCTTTTCCTCTTCTTTCAGGATGGCCACCAAAGAAGGGAAAGGGAAAGCTCTAAATAGGGTGACAAACAAGTCCATCTGCATAATCTTTGGAGAAAAGCGTCAGTTGTAGCAACCCGTTCACTTGCACATCTTAGCATGCACCGAGGACGGTGCAATCTCTAAGTGTGGGGAGATCGACACCGACTTCCGTGGGTTAGTACCTTCCTGTCTCAACACCAATGTTTAAATTTTCTTTGTTAAATGAGTTGTTGCATTTGCATGTTTGTTTGATTTTGTACATATTTTACCAACTACTTGGTTGAAGTAATATTTTCTTTTTCAAGAAATTTTTTATAGCATTTCACTAATTTGAATTAAACTTTTTAAAAAACTTGTTCGAAGGAATATTATACTAGAACATGGTTTAGAGCTCGAACACATAAAACCTGTGAGATTTTTGAGCCTATTTAATTGGTTGCATTTTATCAACCAATATTTTAATTTTGGTGTGTGTTTTTCTCTCTAAAATTGTGATATTTGTCTTGCTTAATTCTATATTTCCATTGTTTGATGTATGCATGCACTTATGTGATTGAGGCCTTGTTTCACTAAGCTTACATACCCATATGGCCTTACCCTTCATTATCCCTTGCAAACCAATTTGAGCCTATTATACCCATTTGTGCTTTACTTTAGCACATCATTAACTCTAAGCGGAAAATAATAATGTCCTTAATTTGAATCCTTGGTTAGCTTAGACTAGTGAGAGTGCTCATGAATTAAGTGTGGGAAAAGTGGGTTTGGAAACATTTGGTTTGAGAATTGAGTATGTTAGAATTTTCTGAAAATGTGAAAGAAATGTTTAGGACATATTCATGAATTCAATAATTTAATAATATGCATTGAGAAAAGAAAAAAAAGAAAAGAAAAATAGAAAAAGAAAAGAAAAAGAAAAGAAAAAGGGCAAAAAAAAGCTAAATATAAAAAGAGGACAAAATGCCCCAAAGTAAATGGTGAAAGCAATGCATATGAGTTGTACTAAAGTTGGGATGCGTGAATATGTGGAAAATATGGTTAATGGATAGTTAGGTTTTGTATTGTGATTACATGGATTGTCTTAAGTTAGGTGGGAAAAGTTTAAGTTAATTAAGGATTCAGATTTTAGTCCACTTGGCCAAATACAATCCTACCTTGACCCTAACTCCATTACAACCCTTAAAAGACCTCTTGATATGTGTATCTGTGCATTAAATTTTTGTTGATTGGTAGAAGAAAAGCAAGCCTTAGAAAGCAAGATTAGTAGAGAATTGAGAGAATCGAACCTTAAACACCTGAGCGATTAGAGTGCATACACTTCCAGTGAGGGTTTGATGCTCGATTCTTTGTTCTCGGCTTTCACGAGCTATTTTCTTCTACAAGTTTACTTGTACTTTATTTTGTGATTTGAATTAGTGAAATTCAGTTCATATTTGTTCTTGGAGAATTTATTTTATCTTTCACCAAGTAGGTAAAAGCATTTCACATTTAGTTGCATTCATATACATAGGTTGCATTTCATACATTTTACCATTCCTCTTCACTCATTTATAGCTTCTCTTGAGGTTAGCATGAGGACATGCTAATGTTTAAGTGTGGGGAGGTTGATAAACTACTATTTTATGGTTTATCTTGTGCTCAATTGAGTGGTTTTTATCAAGCCTTTGCACACTTATTCATACTATTTGTATGGTTTTACAATTCCTTTCCAGAATTTGTTCTATGATTGAAAACTTGCTTCCTAAAGTCTTTAATATTATTCCTAAAGTCTTATTGTCATTTGATGCCTTGATATGTGTGTTAAGTGATTTCAGAGTTTATAGGGCAGGAATGGCTCAGAGGATGGAAAGGAAGTATGCAAAAGTGGAAGGAATACAAGAAACTGAAGGAATTGCCAAAGTTGTCAGCCTGACCTCTTCGCACTCAAATGGTCATAACTTGAGCTATAGAGGTCTAAATGATGCGATTCTAGTTGTGTTGGAAAGCTAACGTCCGGGGCTTCGATTTGATATATAATTTGCCACAGTGGCCGTACAGCTAAGTGACGCAAACGCATGCTTCACACGAACGCATCGCAGTGACAAAAATCAGCATGGCAGATTTCGCCCCTAGCGATTTCTGGGCTATTTTCGGCCCAGTTTCAAACCCAGAAAATACAGATTAAATGATGCAAAGTGGAGGAATGAAGAGACACGACTCATAATTCACTTTTCATAATTTAGATGTAGTTTTTAGAGAAAGAGGTTCTCTCCTCTCTCTTAGGTTTTAGGAATTAGGATTTCTCTTAGTTTTAAGATTAGGATTTCTACTTCTTCATCACAGGTTCAATTTTCCTTTAATTTATTAATGCAAAGAGTATTTTTCCATTTAATTTTATTATTTGTTTAATTGCTTCCATTAATTTCAATTATCATGTTCTCTCTTTACTTCTTTTATGATTTATGAAAATGGCATTTATGTTAACCAAGTAGATCCCAGCTTGACTTAGGAGTTTATTAATATTTGAGACCCTTGAGTTGGAATACTGATGAGCGGATAATTTGTACGCTTTTTGGCATTGTTTTTAGTATATTTTAGTCAGTTTTTAGTATATTTTTATTAGTTTTTAGTTAAAATTCACTTTTCTGGACTTTACTATGAGTTTGTGTGTTTTTCTGTGATTTCAGGTATTTTCTGGCTGAAATTAAGGGTCCTGAGCAAAAATCTGATTCAGAGACTGAAATGGACTGCAGATGCTGTTGGATTCTGACCTCCCTGCACTCGAAGTGGATTTTCTGCAGCTACAGAAGCCCAATTGGCGCGCTCTCAATGGCGTTGAAAAGTAGACATCCTGGGCTTTCCAGCAATATATGATAGTCCATACTTTGCCCAAGATTTGATGGCCCAAACCGGCGTGGCAAATCAGCCTCAGAAATTCCAGCGTTTAACGCTGGAACTGGCATAAAACTTGGAGTTAAACGCCCAAACTGGCATAAAAGCTGGCGTTTAACTCCAGAAAAGGTCTCTACACGAAAATGCTTCATTGCTCAGCCCAAGCACACACCAAGTGGACCCAGAAGTGGATTTTTACGTCATTTACTCATTTCTGTATACCCTAGGCTACTAGTTTACTATTAATAGGATCTTTTGACATGGTATCTGTACCTCATGACACTTTACACGTTTCTCATTGTACCTTTTACAGCATGAGTCTCTAAACCCCATGGTTGGGGGTGAGGAGCTCTGCTGTGTCTTAATGGATTAATG
>NW_026265012.1:847-2162 GCF_000817695.3 Arachis duranensis | reverse complement strand
AACACAGTACATGATAAAGAGGTGGATCAGGATGTCTACAGACTATTACTGTTTCCATTTGCTGTAAAAGATCAGGCTAAAAGGTGGTTGAATAACCAACCTACAGCAAGCATAAAGACATGGAAACAGTTATCAGACAAATTCCTAAATCACTTTTACCCTCCAAAAAGGATGACACAGTTAAGGCTAGACATCCAAGGCTTTAAACAAGAGGATAATGAATCCCTTTATAATGCCTGGGAGAGGTATAGAGGTATGCTAAGGAAATGCCCCTCTGAAATGTTCTCAGAATGGGTACAGTTAGACATCTTTTACTATGGGCTTACAGAAAAAGCTCAGATGTCTTTAGACCACTCAGCTGGTGGATCTATCCACATGAGGAAGACAATTGAAGAGGCTCAAGAGCTTATAGACACTGTTGCTAGAAATCAATATTTGTACTCTAGCAATGAACTCTCTCCAAAAGAGGAAGTCATGACAGTAGTCACTGATCCTAATCCTCCAAAAGAACAGATGATTGAGCTTAATCAACAATTGCTCCGGATGACAGAGCAGTTAGCAGAATTTAAAGAGATACTCCATGAAACTAAAGTTGCTAACAAGAACATAGAACTGCAGTTGAATCAAGCAAAACAGCAAATATCTAAACAGATAACAGAGGAATGTCAAGCAGTTCAACTGAGGAGTGGGAAGACACTGAATAACACTGAAGTAGAAAAAAGCCAAACAATGAACAATTGACAGGGGATAACCAAACCATTGTTCAAAATCCCTCTGAGGAAAGTAAGAGCCCAGAGAGGAATGTTATTGGCGTTCAAACGCCAGAGAGGGAAGGAAAGCTGGCGTTAAACGCCCATTCCTTGCCCAGTTCTGGCGTTCAAACGCCAGAAAAGGGGGAAAAGTTGGCGTTAAACGCCCATTTTCCACCCAATCCTGGCATTCAGACGCCAAGGGAAGATCAGACACCTGAGAGTGCTGACAGTAATCCCTCTAACAAGGCTTCTTCAACCACTTCTGTAAGGAATAAACCTGCAGCATCTAAGGTTGAAGAATATAAAGCCAAGATGCCTTATCCTCAAAAACTCCGCTAAGCGGAACAGGATAAGCAATTTGCCCGCCTTGCAGACTATCTAAGGACTCTTGAAATAAAGATTCCGTTTGCAGAGGCACTTGAGCAAATACCTTCTTATGCTAAGTTCATGAAAGAAATCTTAAGTCATAAGAAGGACTGGAGAGAAACTGAAAAAGTATTTCTCACTGAAGAATGCAGTGCAGTCATTCTAAAAAGCTTACCAGAAAAGCTTCAAGATCCAGG
>NW_026265012.1:0-354 GCF_000817695.3 Arachis duranensis | reverse complement strand
GCAAGCTTATGTAGGGTTTCACCGTTGTCAGTGGCTACCTCCCATCCTCTCAGTGAAAACGCTGCCTATGCTCTGTCACAGCATGGGTAATCATCTGTCGGTTCTCGGTTAGGCCAGAATAGAATCCATCGATTCTTTTGCATCTGTCACTAACGCCCCGCCTGCTAGGAGTTTGAAGCACGTCACAGTCATTCAGTCATTGAATCCTACTCAGAATACCACAGACAAGGTTAGACCTTCTGGATTCTCTTGAATGCCGCCATCAGTTCTTGTCTATACCACGAAGACTCTGATCTCACGGAATGGTTGGCTCGTTTGTCAGACGAGCACTCAGTTGTCAGGCGATCAACCATG
>NW_026265011.1:48042-48402 GCF_000817695.3 Arachis duranensis | reverse complement strand
GAAAAGAAATCAAGTGATTTTTGAAAAAGATTCTTAAATTAGAAATCACAAACATTTGATTGAAAACTATTTTGAAAAAAAAGATGTGTTTAAGAAGATATGATTGATTTTAAAAAAATATGATTGAAAAGATATGATTTGAAAACATTTTAAAAAAAAAGATTTGATTTGAAAATTAAAAACTTGACTAACAAGAAAAGATATGATTCAAACATTACACCTTTCTCAACAGAAAAGGTAACATACCTGAAATGTTGAATCGAATCATTAATTGATAGTAAGTATCTTTAAAAATGGAAAGAAATTGGTTTTGAAAAAGATTTGATTGAAAAATTGATTTGAAAAAGATTTGATTTTGAA
>NW_026265011.1:43109-45371 GCF_000817695.3 Arachis duranensis | reverse complement strand
GTGCGAAGTTGTGTTTATGCCATGGTATTGAACACCAAGTTTTTGGATTCATCACCGGGGATTATTTGTGTTGTGAAAAGTATTGATCACAATTTCGCGCTATCAAGTTTTTGGCGCCGTTGCTGGGGATTGTTCGAGTATGGACAACTGACGGTTCATCTTGTTGCTTAGATTAGGTATTTTTTCTTCAGAGTTCTTAAGAATGAATTCTAGAGTTTCATGATGATCTGTTGAAGTCTGGCTGGCTGTGAAGCCATGTCTAATTTTATTGGACCGAGGTTTCAACTTATCATCACAAGAGCTTGTTGATTTCTATCAATCTTGCTGTTGGAGCAGTGATCTGCTAAGGCTTGGCTGGCCATTGGCCATGTCTAGTGTTTTGGACCGGAGCTTTCTTTGAAAGCATGGCTGGCTATGAAGCCATGTCTAATTCCTAGACCGGAGTCTTAGACTAAACATTGCATGATTCCTGGAATTCTCATTAAGAATTTTGATACCTTTATTTTCCTTTCCACTTAATTTTCGAAAAACACAAAAAAATTTTACAAAATCATAAAATTCAAAAAAGTTTCTTGTTTGAGTCTAGAGTCTCATGTTAAGTTTGGTGTCAATTGCATGTTTTTGTTCTTTTTGCATTCATGCATGTGTCTTCATTAATCTTCAAGTTGTTCTTGATGATTTCATTGCTCTGATCTTTGAATTCTATTGACTTGAGTGTTTTGTTGTGTCTCATATGCATTCTCATTTTGTTAGTATCAGTAGTATACAAACTGCTAAGTTTGGTGTCTTGCATGCATTGTTATTTGATTTTAGTTGCATTTTGATTATTCCTTATTATTAAAAATCCAAAAATATTTTTAATTTGTGTCTTTTCAAGTCAATAATACAGATAATTGAAGATTCAGAACACACTGCAGAAGAATTACACAGAAAGAGCTGGGCGTTCAAAACGCCCAGTGAAGAAGGGCAAACTGGCGTTTAAACGCCAGCCAGGGTACCTGGCTGGGCGTTTAACGCCCAAAAGGGTAGTAGTTTGGGCGTTAAACGCCAGAATGTGCACCATTCTGGGCGTTTAACGCCAGGATGGCACAAGAAGGAAGATTCTGTTTTCAATGCAATTTTTTTTCAAGTTTTCAAAATTTTTCAAAATCAAATCTTTTTCAAATCATATCTTTTCAATCAAATCTCTTTCAAAATCAATTTTTTCTATTTTTAAGGATAATCAATTAATGATTTGATTCAACATATCAAGTATGTTACCTTTTCTGTTGAGAAAGGTTAAATGTTTGAATCATATCTTTTCTTGTTAGCCAAGACATTAATTTTTAAAATCAAATCTTTTTTGTTTTTCAAATCATATCTTCTCAATCACATTTTTTTAAACCAATCATATCTTCCTAATCACATCTTTTTCAAAATAGTTTTCAATCATATCTTTTTAATTTCTAATTTCAAAATCTTTTTCGAAAACCACTTGATTTCTTTTCCACTCTTGGTTTTCAAAAATCAATTAAAGTTTTTCAAAATGTTTTCAAAATCTTTTACCTAATTTTTGAAAATTTCTTCCCCTCTTCTCACATCCTTTTATTTATGGACTAACACTATTCCTTAATGTACAATTCGAACTCCATTTTCTTTGATAAGTTCGAATTTTGTACTTCTGCCTTCTATTTTTCTTTTCCTCTGACACCTCAAGGAATCTCTATACTGTGACATAGAGGATTCCACATTTTCTTGTTCTCTTCTCTTTCTTATGAGCAGGAGCAAAGACAAAAGCATTCTTGTTGAGGTTGACCCTGAACCTGAAAGGACCTTGAAGCGAAAGCTAAGAGAAGCTAAGGCATAATTCTTTGTAGAGGACCTAACAGAAATCTTCAAAGAAGAAGAACTCATGGCAGCCGAAAACAACAACAATGCCAACAATGTAAGGAAGGTGCTGGGTGACTTTACTGCACCTACTCCCGACTTCTATGGGAGAAGCATCTCTATCCCTGCCATTGGAGCAAACAACTTTGAGCTTAAACCTCAGTTGGTTTCTCTAATGCAACAGAATTGCAAGTTCCATGGACTTCCATTGGAAGATCCTCATCAGTTTTTAGTTGAATTCTTGCAAATCTGTGACACTGTCAAGACTAATGGGGTTGACCCTGAGGTCTACAGACTTATGCTATTCCCTTTTGCTGTAAGAGACAGAGCTAGGACATGGTTGGACTCACAACCTAAAGAAAGCCTGAACTCTTGGGAAAAGCTAGTCAATGCCTT
>NW_026265011.1:41160-42158 GCF_000817695.3 Arachis duranensis | reverse complement strand
GCCATATTGGCTCAGAACAAAATATTGACTCAGCAAGTCAATATGATTTCTTAAAGTCTGTCTGGAATGAAAAATGCACCAGGCAGTACTAAGGAAGCTTCATCTGAAGAAGAAGCTTATGATCCTGAGAACCCTTCAATGGAAGAGGTGAATTACATGGGAGAACCCTATGGAAACACCTATAATCCTTCATGGAAAAATCATCCAAATCTCTCATGGAAGGATCAACATAGACCTCAACAAGGTTTCAACAACAATAATGGTGGAAGAAACAGGTTTAGCAATGGGAAGCCTTTTCCATCATCTTCTCAGCAACAGACAGAGAGTTCTAAGCAGAACAATTCTGACTTAGCAACCATGGTCTCTGATCTAATCAAAACCACTCAAAGTTTCATGACTGAAACAAGGTCCTCCATTAGAAACTTGGAGGGACAAGTGGGACAGCTGAGCAAGAAAATTACTGATCTCCCTCCTAGTACTCTTCCAAGCAATACAGAAGAAAATCCAAAAGGAGAGTGCAAGGCCATCAACATGACCGAATTTGGAGAGGAGGAAGAGGCAATGAACGCCACTGAGGAAGACCTCAATGGACGTCCACTGGCCTCCAATGAGTTCCCCAATGAGGAACCATGGGAATCTGAGGCTCAAAATGAGACCGTAGAGATTCCATTGGATTTACTTCTACCATTCATGAGCTCTGATGAGTATTCTTCCTCTGAAGAGGATGAGTATGTCACTGAAAAGCAAGTTGCTAAATACCTTGGAGCAATCATGAAGCTAAATGACAAGTTATTTGGAAATGAGACCTGGGAGGATGAACCCCCTTTGCTCACCAAAGAACTGGATAACTTGTCTAGGAAGAGACTGCCTCAAAAGAGACAAGATCCTGGGAAGTTTTCAATACCTTGTACCATAGGCACCATGACCTTCAAGAAGGCCTTGAAACCTCATACCTCTCTCTGTAATGGAGAAGCTAGGGATCTTTGAGGTGCAAGCTG
>NW_026265011.1:40129-40620 GCF_000817695.3 Arachis duranensis | reverse complement strand
GAAGTTGGCGTTAAACGCCAGAAATGGGCACCAGCCCGGCGTTTAACGCCAGAATTGGCACAGAGAGCATTTTTGCTCGCCATTTGGTGCAGGGATGACTTTTCCTTGACACCTCAGGATCTGTGGACCCCACAGGATCCCCACCTACCCCACCACTCTCTCTCTCTTCTTCACCCATTCACCAATCACCTCAACACCTCTTCCCCAAAAACCCTTCCCCTATCAAATCCCATCTTTCTCTTCACCACTCACATCCATCCTTCATAAAACCTCACCTACCCCACCATTCAAATTCAAACCACTTTCCCACCCAAACCCACCCTCCCATGACCGAACCATCACCCTCTCCCCACTCCTATAAAAACCCATCTTCACTCCTTCATTTTCACACAACCTAAACACTACTTCTACTCCCTTTGGCCGAACCACAAGGCCATCTCCATCTCCTCTATTTCTTCTTCTTCTACTCTCTTCTTTCTTCTTTTGCTCGA
>NW_026265011.1:39221-39967 GCF_000817695.3 Arachis duranensis | reverse complement strand
CACTTCCGAGTCATGGGAGATGGAGAGATTCATCTCAAGGGTGCATCAAGACCACTTCTATGAAGTTGTGGCCTTGAAGAAGGTGATCCCCGAGGTCCCTTTCAAACTCAAAAAGAGTGAATATCTGGAGATCCGACATGAGATCCGAAGAAGAGGTTGGGAAGTTCTTACCAACCCCATTCAACAAGTCGGGATCTTAATGGTTCAAGAGTTCTATGCCAATGCATGGATCACCAAGAACCATGATCAAAGTGTGAACCCAGATCCAAAGAATTGGCTTACAATGGTTCGGGGGAAATACTTGGATTTTAGTCCGGAAAATGTAAGGTTGGCATTCAACTTGCCCATGATGCAAGGAGATGAACATCCTTACACTAGAAGGGTCAACTTTGATCAAAGGTTGGACCAAGTCCTCATAGACATTTGTGAAGATGGCGCTCAATGGAAGAGAGATTCAAGAGGAAAGCCGGTTCAATTGAGAAGGCATGATCTCAAGCCTGTGGCTAGGGGATGGTTGGAGTTCATCCAACGCTCAATCATTCCCACTAGCAACCAGTCTGAAGTTACTATAGACCGGGCTATCATGATTCATAGCATCATGATTGGAGAAGAAATAGAAGTTCATGAGGTTATAGCTCAAGAACTTTATAAGGTGGCGGACAAGTCCTCTACCTTAGCAAGGTTAGCCTTTCCTCATCTCATATGTCACCTCTGTTATTCAGTTGGAGTTGACATAGAGGGAGACA
>NW_026265011.1:31141-37210 GCF_000817695.3 Arachis duranensis | reverse complement strand
AGCTTGCCATGGAAAGGAGTAAGAAGGATTGGATGAAGACAGTAGGAAAGCAGAGAGATGGAAGGGACCAAGCATCTTCATACGCTTATCTGAAATTCCCCCCAATGAATTACATAAGTATCTCTATCTTTATCTTTATGTTTTATTCATCATTCATAACCATTTGAGTTTGCCTGACTAAGATTTACAAGGTGACCATAGCTTGCTTCATACCAACAATCTCTGTGGGATCGACCCTTACTCGCGTAAGGTTTATTACTTGGACGACCCAGTACACTTGCTGGTTAGTTGTGCGAAGTTGTGATAAAAAGTTGAGATTGCAATTGAGCGTACTATGTTGATGGCGCCATTGATGATCACAATTTCGTGCACCAATGCCTTGATGATTATATACTTTCATAAATCAAAACACAAAAACACGAATGCGGATGCAATCTCTGGACCACCCTGGATGCGGCATTGGAATAGGGAGTTACCGCTTCAGAGGATCAAAGCTGAAATTGATAGTCATACGGTAACTGAACAGAATTCTTTCTCTAATTTGGGTGTATTTATTTTATGTACATGATGTAAATTAATGTTTTAACTATTCCAGGGCATCGTCAAGAGGCAAAAATGAAAAAGAAATTAAAGAGAATGAAAAAGAAAGAAAAGAAGGAAAAAAAGAAAAAGACAAAAAAGAAGGACATTTCATCAGAGAGTGATATTACTATTTTCTCTAAGTCTGAGAGTCTGAACAAGACTCAGAAGAACTAACAAAAAGCAAGAAAACAACCAACCAGAATAACAAAAAAATAAGTAATATTTTTCGATGTATTTTGTCATTTTTACTATGTTTTTTGCTAATGATTGTTTGCTATCCAGAATGGTATCCAAAAAGAGGAACCAGATTGTAGAGGATTCCTCTTCGAAAAGCGAAAGTGGATCTGATGATGAGTAAGATTCTAAAATTGTCATTGCATTGCTATGTTTTCTGTTTATATCAAAATTTTATGTATTAACAAAGTGTTTCTCATTTATTGTTAGAAGTGAAGAATCAAAGCCAATAATAAAAGAAAAATCAAAGAAAAAAGTTCAAACTCCACCAAAAAAGTATGAATTGCTTTCGGGGGTATTTTATCATCAATTTTGTTGTGTTTGTGTGATTGATAGTTCTTTGATTTTTAGGACGCAATCCTGAAAAAAAAGCACATTATTGAGGATTCATCTTCTGAAAAATAAAGTGAATCTGATGATGTGTAAGATATATTGTAAAGCTATCATACTCTTTTTCACCAAAATTTTATTTGTTAACTTATTCTTTTGCATGTATTGTCAAAACTGATGTCAGAACTGAAGAAATACAACAATTTTTTAGAAAATCAAAAAAGAAAAAAACAAATAAAAAGGCTGCACAATGATATGTTAAGTTTCGGTGTATATTACCGATTTTAAGGTGTTTTTGTTGCTGATGATTGTTTTAACTTTTCTAGGATGCAAGAAAAAAAGGGCAGATATACCGGAAGCTAGGCTCTCTTCGACGAAATCTCACTATGATTCATATGAAACATAATATCCTTTATTTGATAAAATTTCGTAGATCCTTGATGAGCAGATAATTTATACGCTTTTTGGCATTGTTTTTAGTAGGATCTACTTACTTTTAGGGATGTTTTTATTAGTTTTTATGCTAAATTCACATTTCTGGACTTTACTATGAGTTTGTGTGTTTTTCTGTGATTTCAGGTAAATTCTGGCTGAAATTGAGGGACCTGAGCAAAACTCTGAAAAAAAGGCTGACAAAGGACTGCTGATGCTGTTGGATTCTAACCTCTCTGAACTCGAAATGGATTTTATGGAGCTACAGAACTCCAAATGGCGCGCTCTCAACGGCGTTGAAAAGTAGACATCCAGGGCTTTCCATCAATATATAATAGTCTATACTTTATTCGAGATTAGATGATGCAAACTGGCGCTCAACGCCAGTTCTATGCTGCATTCTCGAGTTAAACGCCAGAAACACGTCACGAACCAGAGTTGAACGCCAAAAACACGTTACAACTTGGCGTTCAACTCCAAAAGGAGCCTCTACACGTGGAAAGCTAAAGCTCAGCCCAATCACACACCAAAGTGGGCCCCGGAAGTGGATTTCTGCACTCAGACTTACTTCTGTAAACCCTAGTAGCTAGTTTAGTATAAATAGAACATTTTACTATTGTATTCAGTGTCTTTTGACCACATCTTTGGTCTCAGTTTTATTCTATTGTTCATCTTAGGAGGGTATTGATCACATTTTGGGGGCTGGCCTCTTGGCCATGACTGAACCTTGTTCTTATGTATTTTCAACGGTAGAGTTTCTACACACCATAGATTAAGGGTGTGGAGCTCTGCTGTACCTCGAGTTTCAATGCAATTACTACTATTTTCTATTCAATTCAACTTATCCTCATTCTAAGATATTCGTTGCACTTCAACATGCTGAATGTGATGAGCCGTGACACTCATTATCATTCTCACCTATGAATGCGTGACTGACAACCACTTCCGTTCTACCTTAGACTGGGCGCATATCTCTTGGATTCTTGACCCACGATGCATGGTTGCCTCTCCTGACAACCGAGCCTCCCATTCCGTGGAATCAAAGTCTTCATGGTATAAGCTAGAATTGATGGCGGCATTCATGAGAATCCAGAAAGTCTAAACCTTGTCTGTGGTATTCTGAGTAGGATTCGAGGATCGAACGATTGTGACGAGCTTCAAACTCCTGAAGGCTGGGCGTTAGTGACAGACACAAAAGGATCAAGGGATCCTATTCCAACCTGATTGAGAACCGACAGATGATTAGCCGTGCTGTGACAGAGCATCTTGGACCATTTTTCACTGAGAGGACGGGAAGTAGCCATTGACAACGGTGATGCCCAACATACATCTTGCCATGGAAAGTTGTAAGAAGGATTGGATGAAAGCAGTAGGAAAGCAGAGATCCAAAAGGAATACAGTATCTCCATACACTTATCTGAAATTCTCACCAATGATTTACATAAGTATTTCTATCTTTATTTTCTGTTTATTTATTATTATTATTCGAAAACTTCATTACCAATTATTATCCGCCTAACTGAGATTTACAAGATGACCATAGCTTGCTTCATACCAACAATCTCCGTGAGATCGACCCTTACTCACGTAAGGTTTATTACTTGGACGACCCAGTGCACTTGCTGGTCAGCTACACGGAGTTGTGACAAATTATAAATTAATATTAGAGCACCAAGTTTTTGGAGCCATTACCAGAGATTACAATTTTGTGTACCAAGTTTTTGGCGCCGTTGCCGGGGATTGTTCGAGTTTGGACAACTGACGGTTCATCTTGTTGCTCAGATTAGGTAATTTTCTTTTTGTTCTATTTTCAAAAATTTTTCAAAAATCTTTCAAAATTTTTCTTTTGTTTTCAAAAATTATTTTAAAATTTTTAAGAATGAATTCTAAAGTTTCCAAATGGTATGCTGAAGTTTGGTTGGCCATTAAGCTTTAGACTAACCTGGTATGATTCTTGGAATCTTGATTGAGGACTTTGAATTCATTACTTCCTTTTTCCTATATGTTTTCGAAAAAAATATACAAAAATCCAAAAAAATTAATAAAATAAAAAATAAAAAATATTTTGTGTCTCTTGTTTGAGTCTTGAGTCATGTTTTAAGTTTGGTGTCAATTGCATCTCCATTTGCATTTTTCGAAAGTTGCATTCATGCATTGCATTCATCATGATCTTCAAGTTGTTCTTGATGAACTTTCTTGTTTGATCTTCATATTATATTGTTTTGTGTTGTATGGTGTTTTTCATATGCATTCTTGCATCCATAGTGTCTAAACATGAAAGATTTCTAAGTTTGGTGTCTTGCATGTTTTCTTTGCATCAAAGATTTTTCAAAAATATGTTCTTGATGTTCATCATAATCTTCAAAGTGTTCTTGGTGTTCATCTCGACATTCATAGTGTTCTTGCATGCATTATGTGTTTTGATCCAAAATTTTCATGTTTTGGGTCATAATTGTGTTTTTCTCTCACATCATTAAAAATTCAAAAATAAAAAAAATCTTTACCTTTTTTCTCTCAAATTTTCGAAATTTTGGGTTGACTTAGTCAAAAAATTTTAAAAATAAGTTGTTTCTTGTAAGTCAAGTCAAATTTTCAATTTTAAAAATCTTATCTTTTTCAAAAATTATTTTCAAAATCTTTTTCTTAATTTTATTTCAAAAATTTTTGAAACTTAACTAACAAGTAATGTGATTGGTTCAAAAATTTGAAGTTTGTTACTTTCTTGTTAAGGAATGTTCAATCCTTAAATTCTAGAATCTTATCTTTTAATTTCTTGTTAGTCAAGTAATCAAATTTAATTTTAAAATTTAAAACTTTTTAAATATATCTTTTTAACATATCTTTTATATCATATCTTTTTCAAAATTTTATCTTTTTCAAAAATTTGATTTTAAAATATCTTTTCTAACTTCTTATCTTCTTATCTTTTCAAAATTGATTTTCAATTTTTTTTAAAATCTAACTAAGTGACTTTTTGTTTGTTTCTTATCTCTTTCAAAACCACCTAACTACTCTTTCCTCTCTAATTTTCGAAAATATCTTCCCCTTTTTCAAAATTATTCTTAAAATTAATTGTTTCAATTTTAAATTTTAATTTTATTTCTTATCTTAATTTTCGAAAATCACTAACTCTTTTTCAAAATTAATTTTCGAAATTCCCTCTCTCTCATCTCCTTCTATTTATTTATTCATCTACTAACACTTCTCTTCATCTCAAATCACTGCTCCTATCCTCACCCTTGTGTTTGGATTATGCATTCTTCTTCACTCTTATTCCCTTTCTTCTTCTACTAACAATAAGGAACCTCTTTACTGTGACATAGAGGATTCCTTTTCTTTTCTTGTTCTCTTCTCTTTTATATGAGCAGGAACAAGGAAAAAGGCATTCTTGTTGAAGCTAATCCAGAACCTGAAAGGACTCTAAAGAGAAAACTAAGAGAAGCTAAATTACAACAATCCAGAGACAACCTTATTGAAAAATTCGAACAGGAAAAGGAGATGGCAGCCGAACCTAACAACAATAATGCAACGAGGATGCTTGGTGATTATACTACACCTACTTCCAAGTTTGATGGAAGAAGCATCTCAATCCCTACCATTGGAGCAAACAATTTTGAGCTGAAACCTCAATTAGTTGCTCTAATGCAACAGAACTGCAAATTCCATGGACTTCCATCAGAAGATCCCTATCAGTTTTTAACTGAGTTTTTGCAGATCTGTGACACTGTTAAGACTAATGGAGTAGATCCTGAAGTCTACAGGCTCATGCTTTTCCCTTTTGTTGTAAGAGACAGAGCTAGAACATGGTTGGACTCACAACCTAAAGATAGCTGGTGGACGAAATTGTGATCACTTGTATGTATTTATAAAAGATGTACACTCTGAGGGCATTGTTTATTTTCTTCACAATCTCGTTCAACTAACCAGCAAGTGTACTGGGTCGTCCAAGTAATAACCTTACGTGAGTAAGGGTCGAATCCACAGAGATTGTTGGTATGAAGCAAGCTATAGTCACCTTGCAAATCTCAGTTAGGCAGATTAAAATAGTTTATGGGTTTTCGAAAATAGAAATAATAAAATAGAATATAATAAAAAGGATAGAACACTTATGCAGATTCATTAGTAGGAATTTCAGATAAGCGGATGGAGATGCTGTAGAGCTCTTGGACGCCTGCTCTCCTACTCCTTCTACTCAATCCTTCTTACTCCTTTCCATGGCAAGCTTTGTATAGGGGTTCACCATCAACTGTGGCTACTTTCATTCCTCACGGGGAAATAACCTGTGCGGCTGTCACTCGCACAGCTAACCAGTCTGGAGGCATCACCCATGGCTGATGGCTACATCCCATCCTCGCAGTGAAAACTATGCTAACGCACTCTGTCACAGTACGGCTAATCACCGGTTGGTTCCCGCTCCTACTGGAATAGAATCCCTCTTTTGCGTCTGTCACCAACGCCCAGCAGGTTAAAGTTTGAAGCACGTCACGGTCA
>NW_026265011.1:25980-26419 GCF_000817695.3 Arachis duranensis | reverse complement strand
CATTCAGCTTCATGATAGCTCCTAAGTATTGAGCAACTTGCTCTCCAGTCACATCTTCATCTTCTTCAGAGGATGAATAGTAGTCAGAGCTCATGAACGGCAGAAGGAGATTTAATGGAATCTCTATGGTCTCTGTATGAGCCTCAGATTCCTCAGGATCCTTATTAGGAAGCTCCTTCTTGCTTGGAGGACGTCCCAGGAGGTCTTCCTCACTGGGATTTTCGTCCTCCTCCTCCTTTGTGCATTCGGCCATGTTGACTAAGTCAATGGCCTTGCATTCTCCTTTTGGATTCTCTTCTGTATTACTTGGGAGAATACTGGGAGGAGTTTCAATAACTTTCTTATTCAGCTGGCCTACTTGTGCCTCCAAATTCCTAATGGAGGATCTTGTTTCATTCATGAAACTGAAAGTGGCCTTTGACAGATCAGAGACTATATT
>NW_026265011.1:24317-24510 GCF_000817695.3 Arachis duranensis | reverse complement strand
TAGAAGAAGAAGAAGAAGAGAATTTGGAAGAGAGGGAGAGAAGTGGGTTCGGCTATGTAGAGAAGAAGGGGTTATGTTGTGGGAAAATGAAGAAGAAAAGAGAGGTATTTATAGGGTGGGAAATTGAATTTGAATGTAATGGGGGTAGGTGGGGTTTATGGGGAAGAGGAGGTTGATGTGAATGGTGCATGGG
>NW_026265011.1:20477-21276 GCF_000817695.3 Arachis duranensis | reverse complement strand
AAAAGGGAAAAGCATGAGCCTGTAGACTTCAGGATCTACTCCATTAGTCTTAACAGTATCACAGATATGTAAGAACTCAGTTAAAAATTGATAGGGATCTTCTGATGGAAGTCCATGAAACTTGCAGTTCTATTGCATCAGAGAAACTAATTGAGGCTTTAGCTAAAAATTGTTTGCTCCAATGGCAGGGATTGAGATGCTTCTTCCATCAAATTTGGAAGTAGGTGTAGTATAATCACCAAGCATCCTCTTTGCGTTATTATTTTTGGCTGCCATCTCCTCTTCCTTTTTGAAAATTTCTGTCAAGTCCTCTCCATAGGCTTGTGCTTTAGCTTCCCTTAGCTTCCTCTTTAGGGTCCTTTCAGGCTTTCAGGTTCAGGATCTGCTTCAACAAGAATGTCCTTGTCCTTGCTCCTGCTCATATGAAAAAGAAGGGAACAAAAAATAATAATAAGGATCCTCTTTACCACAGTAGAGAGATTCCCTTATGTTAGTAGAAGAAGAAAGGGGTAGAAGAATGAAGGAGGAGGTTCGGATTTGGATGAGGAGAGGTGAAGAGAAGTGTTAGTAATTAAATAATTAAATAGAATAAGAGAAGAGAAAGAAATTTTCGAAAATAATTTTAAAAAAAGAGGTTAGTAATTTTCGAAAATTAAAGATAAGATAAGTTTAAAATTTAAAACAAAAAGAATTTTTGAAAAAGAGAGAGAGGTATTTTCGAAAATTAGAGAGGGAAAAGTAGTTAGGTGGTTTTGAAAAAGATAAGAAACAAACAAAAAGTTAGTTAGTTGATTGAAAA